>NC_056736.1:577170814-577443314 GCF_019279795.1 Protopterus annectens | reverse complement strand
TTACTATGATGTCTCTAACTGGGTTAGAGATCAAAGGAAGCCTGGCTAAGGAAGGAAGTGGAGCAACCATGCTGTGAGGTTGAGAGAAGGGATTGACCGGTGCAGCTGACCCGATTGGTGTATCAGAAGATCTGGCACTGGGTCCAGATGCCACGGCTGCACCAAAAGGTGATGATGGAGGAACGGGAACCAAACCTGTCGAGGCCAGTAAGGGGCAATGAGAATCAATTTGGCTCTCAAACGGTAGCTTTCTGGATAACCTGAGGGATCAGAGGAAATGGAGGGAAGGCATAAAGAAGTCCCTGGGGCCAATCCTGGGTCAGAGCGCCTCTGGGGGGATGGCCTGATAGAGGGAAGAGGCTGAAGAAGTCTGGACATTTGCTGTTTTGGGGAGTAGCAAAAGATCGCAACATGGACGACCCCATTCCAGAAAAATCTCTTCTGCTATAGATTGCTTGAGAGACCACTCGTGAGGCATGAGAATAGCTCTGCTCAATCTGTCCGCTACAATGTTGGTTTTCCCAGGATATGCGTTGCTACCAGAAACCGATGAGAGGAGATCGCCCATTGCCATAGTCTGAGCGCTTCGACACAAGGGGTAGGACTTGGTTCCGCCCTGTTTGTTGATATACCAAACTACAGACATGTTGTCTGTGTGGACTGCAATTGTCCCTACAGGAAGAAAGTCGTTGAGGGCTTGCAACGTTAAAAGCACTGCTCTCATCTCCAGGACATTTATGTGCAGATGGTACTCGAACGGCTGCCACGTCCCATGAACCATCCTGCCCTGATAATGACCCCCACCCGATCAGGGAGGCATCCGTGGTGACAGTGGCTATCGGGATGGGGTACAAAGTACCTGCCTTGGTGAACCTGAGGAGATGTGATCCACCAAGCAAGATGCTCTTTGCATGTCTGTGTCACCAGAATCTGGTGACGCATTGGAAGTTGCTGGTATGACCATTGTGTGAACAGCATCCACTGAAGAAGGCGCATGTAGAATCGAGCCAGGGGAAGAAGAGTAATGGCCGCAGCCATGAGACCTAATACCTTTAGAACCATTCTGGCCTGTACTTTCTTGTTGGCCAGAATGATCCTGACATGACTCTGAATGTCTGAAACTCTTTGATCTGTAAGGGTAGCTGACATCCGAACAGTGTTTAAGTTTGCGCCTATGAAGGTAATAGACTGGCAGGGCGATAAGGATGACTTTTCGAAGTTGATTGAGATGCCTAAATGAGAACAAAGGTTTATTGTGTAATCCCTGGCTTGTATAAGCTGATATCAATAAAGTGAATCACTTACCAGGAGCTGGTAAAAGGAGGACCTCATAAGCGAAGTGGCAAACGAGATCTGGGTACTTACCGCCTTGCATCATGGGATATGGGGCTGCCTCGAGCTGGTAAAAGTGACTCTCGAGCTTAGCAAGTGCCGAGTCGGAGCCGAGGGATCGGCTCCGAACCCATCAAGCAAGAATGAAGGCGAGATTGACAACTTAACATTGTATGGTTTGGTTAAGAGCCACGCTGGACACTACCTTAGGCATAAATGTAGGGTTTGTCCTTAGAGAAACCCTATCCTGATGAAAAATAATAAAAAGGTTCCACAGCCATTAGGGCCTGTAACTCTGAGACTCTTCTTGCTCAAATTATTGCTAGGACAGTAGTGGTTTTCCATGACAAGTATTTTATCTCTGCTGTATTGTCTGGCTCAAAAGGAGGCAGTGTGAGTTTTTCCAAGACAAAATTGAGGTCCCATGGAGGCATTGGAGCTCTTCTAGGAGGTTTTATGTTTTTGGCCCCTCTGAGAAACTGTCTTAGCAGTGGATGAGAAAAAAATAGGTGGGTCCATATTGTAAAAGCTGAAATGGCAGAGGCATGGATCTTAACTGATGAGAAGGATAAGCCTTTGTCCAGCATCTCAGTTAGGTATTGCAAAATTTGAGGAATATTTGGTTCAAGCAAGTCAATTCCCTGCGCTTGGTTCCAAGCACAGAATCTCTTCCATTTTTCTGCATAAGATTTCCTGGTACTGGGCCTCCTGGAGTCCAAAATAACATCCATAACTGCTTTAGAGAGAGGTGTGTTCTGAATGATTACATTATCCGCCACACAGCCAGATTTAGGGTTTTGAGTTGGCTGTGTAGGATCTGATTGTTCTGTTGGGTCAGCAAATCAGTATAATTTTTGGCTTCTCTTGTCTGACCCTTAGGAGTACCTTGGAGAGGAGAGGCAGAGGAGGGAAGGCATACACTGTAAAGGCTTTCCAGCTGAATGAAAGGGCATCCACTTTCCATGCTTGCTTGTGATAAGTCAGAGTGCAGAATCTCTGTAGCTGGCAGTTGTGAGGGGAGGCGAATAGATCTATGTCTGGGCATCCCCATTTTCCTGTTATCATGTTGAAGATTTGTGGATCCAGTTTCCACTCGTGAGGATCCATGAGGTTTCTGCTTAGTTTGTCTGCCAAAGTATTTGTCTTTCCTGGTAGGAATTGTGCTTGCAGATGTACTTGATAAGTCAATGCTGTGTTCCACAAAGTCATGGCTTGCCTGCAGAGGGGGTAGGAATGTGTGCCCCCCTGCTTGTTTATGTACCACATGACTGTAGTATTGTCTGACTTTATCAGTAGTTGTCCTGGATGAAGTAGGACCTTGAAGGCTGTCAGGGCATTTTGTACAGCTAGCATCTCTTTTTGATTGATATGAAGATGCATTTGGTTTGTGGGCCATGTGCCCTGAATACATTTTCCTGCCATGTGCGCCCCCCAGGCATAATCTGATGCATATGTTGTTAGTGTCTGCCTGGCAGTGGGTAAGGTGAATGGCTGTTCCTTGTTGTGGTGACAGGCCTGTGCCCACCATTGAAAGTCCCGTTGCAGGCAGGGAATGAGAGTAATTACTGTTTCCAGGCAGTGGCAATGTTGAGTCCAAACACTTTTTAGATACCATTGTAGTTTCCTCATATGCAGTCTTGCATATGGAATTAGTAGAACGCAGGATGCCATGTAGCCCAGAGCCTGCTGAATTTTCCTTGCAGATAACTGGGTCTTTGTTGCCATGTCTTTGAAGTAAGAAGTCAGATGCCTTTGTTTGTCTGGCGTGAGATAAGTCATCTGAGCAGCTGTATTTAAGTTTGCACTCAGGAATATTATCTCTTGAGAGGGCACTAGTTTTGATTTCTTTTCATTTACTGTGTACCCTAGGCAAATAAGTAATCTTTTTACAAACGCCAGATGCTGTAGTAGAATATCTTTGTCCTTTGCTTGAATAAGGCAGTCATCCAAGTAAGGATATATTTGAATTCCTCTTTGTCTGCAAAATGCAATTAGTGGTGCCAGGCATTTTGTGAAGACCCTGGGCGCAGTAGATAAGCCAAAGGGCAGTGCAGAGAACTGGTAGTGCATTGAGCCGGCTATACATCTGAGGTATCTTCTGCAAGATTGTCTGATTGGAATATGCAGGTATGCCTCTTTTAGGTCCAAAGTTACAAGCCAAGCCTTCTTGCCCAGCATGGGCAGTAGCTGCTGCAGAGTCAACATCTTGAACTTTGGAACTTCCAGAAACGTGTTTAGTATAGACAGGTCCAGTATTGGTCTCCAGGCTTTGTCCTTTCTGGGCACCAAGAAAAGTCTAGAGTAAAATCCTTGTCCCTGCTCTTGCTGTGGTACTTGTTGAATAGCCCCCATGTGCATGAGGGATGCAATTTGCTTTTGTGCCTCTGCCCATTGATTGTGTGGCAGGTCTGGCATACCTTTTGCCCTTGGCAGGGTGTGAAAGTGGAACCTGTAGCCCTGGGACACTATGTTCAAGACCCATTTGTCCTAGGTAATCATTTGCCAATTTGCAGAAGAAAGTGCTAGCTTCCCCCCCAAGGGGGCTGCCAAAAGCTAAGTGCTTGGATCTGGCAGAGGAAAGCCATTGGGACTGTTTCCTGTATAGTTGTGATTTGTCTTCTCCGCTTTTGGAGGTAAGAGCACCCCACTGTTTAGGCCTGTATGAGCCTTGGGGCTGAGATCTGCCTCTGGGACGTCTGTATCTGCCTCTTTGTGGCCTGTCTGACACTGGAAAGGACCAATTCTTAGAAGGCCAGTTTCTGCTAAATCTGGGTGGCTGTACCTGTAGGAAATCCTTAACCGTCTGCATGAATTTTTCTTTATCCTCCATTTTCTTCAACACCTCTTCTGCCTTAGCACCAAAGTATCATGTTGTAATGGAGCATCTAATAATTTTGCTTTAACATGATCAGGCAGATTCTGTTCCTTTAACCAAGCATGCCTTCTAATAACAGAACCTGTAACAGCGGCCCTGCAAGAAGCCTCCAGTGAATCATAACCACATTGCAAAGTATGCTTTCCCACTTGTTCAGCTGCATGCAATAAATCCTGCATTTCCTTGTTCTCAGAACATTCAGTATTTGTCAACATTTTCTGTTTAAGCAGTGACATTAAGTACTGCTGATATTTAAGCATATGAAACTGACAATTTACAGCCCTTACAGCCAAGGTAGCAGAAATGTAAACCCCCCCCCCCGTCTGTCCAGTGCCCTAAAATCCCTATCAGAGGGGACAGGGTTTTTTGCAGTGGAAGCCTTGACCCCTTTGGGACCCTGAGATATAGTTTCTGGGTCAGCAGCGGGGTTTTTACATAGAAATTTATGAGAGTCTGGGACCCTGTAGTATATGTCTGGCTTAGCAGGTGCAGGGGGTAAAGAGTCAGGAGACAGGCTGGACTCTGAAAATATATCATCTACAATGTCTAGAACAGGTGGAATAGCAAGAGGTATGTGCTGAGGTAGTAGAAGAAAGTCTCTGAGCCTTTTTTTAGATTCTGAGTAATCTTGGCCCTCCCAGTGAAAATGCTCCCTCATGGGATATGCAGGGTTTCCCCAAAAGAATAATCCTCAGGCGGAGAGGCTGAAGGAATGGATTCTTCAGCATCAGAATCCTCATAGAGAGGAAAAGAGGATCCCTGTTCAGAAGAGGAATCAGAAGAAATTGAAACCTGATCAGAAGAATCATATTCTGTCTCTTGCCTAGGCCTCTTATCAGGAGGGGGGTGGGAACCCCTGATCAAAGTAATGAGGTCTTTGTCCATTTTAAGCATCTGTTTTTTAGGCATGGAAGCCTGAGTAGGAGAATGCTGAACTTGTTTCTTTGTCTTTAGAACTGCTTTAGTCTTTGTCTTTGAAGCTGAAGATTGCTTAACATATAACTATGTAGGTCTGAAGACACCCTCAGAAGCCGATGTCTGCTCAGCGGCTCCGGACCCATCTGAGGGAATGATTTCAGAGTGTCCACGTGGGAGTCGGAAACGGCCTGTGGCTCTGAGGTAGCGGGCGTCAGGGGCTGCGAAAGCGCCTCACTGAGAACTGGCGACTAGCCTAGTGGAGGCCTCTTCATTGGTTTTGGACCTGATGCGTATCCTTTTCCTTGCGTTTTTTTGCAAACTCCGGTCGTCGGCTGTTCCGACGGAATTATATAGTTAAATCTTCGACCAAAGTAATGAAATGCAAAATCGAACCGACGCTTAATAGGGCGTTGGTTAAATCTAGCACAAAACCAATAGCTAGGAACATCGTGGTCAGGGCCTAGGCAAGGAATACAGTAAGAATGAAAATCCTTATGAGGTATTTGCTTCCCACAAGAGATACAATTAACTTTTTCTGACATGGGTCTGGAGCAAGAAAAAAGTTTCCCCAACGGGGTACTTAGCTTTAATGAAAACTTCGGTTCTGAAATTCGGATCTGAAAATCTCAGGAGTCGGCCGACCGGCACTTGCGAACTGCTTTTGCTTCGGGCACCACGCGGCAAGAAAGACCGAAGAAAATGGCGTCGGCTGCATCTTTTATACCCCTGGCGCAATGACGTCAGGGAAGAGGCGACAGCAACCGACGCCGGACCAGGACTTTGGAATTCAGGCCGACTGTGGGTAGCCTGCCAGCAGGATAACCCAAGAGTAATGACTGCAACAGTGAAACACGATGAACATCTACTTTCTACCAATTGCCATGGATACATTATGAGTATTCATTACAGACTATTGTGTGGCATAACGACCAAGTTCAATGTGTTCATGATGAAGGTCCCATAGGTGGTGACACTGGCTTGGTGTATGTAGGGTTCAGGCAGGATTTCCTAAAATGGCTACGCCATACTCTCTTTCAAATCTAGGACTCTGTTCTTGCTGGTAAAAGTGTGTAATCCTAGTGCCAGCTTCTAACCTCTGGTGGCCACTTAGAGGAAACTACCTCACAGCCCACTACTAAGCTTTTATCCAGTTATATGAAGCGTTTCAATACCCTGTAATAGTCAACTCATTTAAGGTCAGCAGCAGATCGGTGTAGAACTGAGTCCAAGGCATCCTCAAATGCTAAGATGGGTGGAACAAGCTCTAGGCATATTATTCCTAACACAGAAATTTATTTTGTTTTCCATATGAAGTAAGTACTGCTGAGAGTGCTCATCTGTACTGTACCCCATGGGAGGGTTCAGTCAAATAAATACTCTTCAATGTTATGATTCAGCCCTGGACTGACTGCCATAAGAGAGTGAGCTAAACCTCTCAAGATGTCTAAAGAAAGCCTGAGGTTGATCTAGACGTTTATACACGTCACCTCTGGCAAACTACCAGATAAGTAAAACTGTAGACACCTAAGATGAACATATTCTCATTCTTAAAATGTGAGCATCCAACAACTAAAGGTCTGGGGGTTCACACTAAAAAGTTACTTACCACTACTCAACCACAGGAAAAGCCCTGGATAAACAATTCTTTCCAAATATGGAAAAGCTAACAACACAGGACTATACATGTTTTTCTTAAAAGGAACGTACAGCAAAAAATACTTAACATCCGACTAATTCCAAAGTAAAGATCTTAGCAGTAAGGAATATGGGGAGGAGGCATCAACTTTCAGAATGGGTATATGAAACCGAACTCCAGACACCGGACACTGAGGTGGCTTTAACAGAAGGTCCACTTCTAGCTTTCTTATACTTAAGACTCAAATGATGAGATTCATTTAACTTCTTACAAAAGACACAATGACCAAGACAGAAGATGAAGTTTTGTAACACATGAATGCTTGAAAAGTTTCATCTTCTCTGTTGAAGTACCAGATAACAATAACACAAATTAATCTTTTGTGTGTGGAAAACTTAACTATGAGAAACTCCTTAAATGAGAATCTGACAAGCCACCAGAATATCCTGACTGCTTTCAAGGGATTGTTTATGTTCAGATTAAATTTACAAGGTATGTCCCTTTTACAGCTCTGCTATCCTCCAATGGACACTGGGATCAACTATATACCTAAAAAGACAGCTGAAAAAACATGACTGTAGGGAAAGACATCTGCCTGGAGATTATTCTGAAACTTTCTAACGATGTATCATGTAGCAATTATCCTTCGGACATACCTGCATAAAAAGATTGCCAACTAAAACTTATGCAACACTTTGCAGCTGCAAAATGCAACTCATTAGTATAAAATGTTTTTATTCCCAGCCTGGAAGCAACAGCTACAAGGCAAGGTAGCTTATAAACTGGAATATGCAAATTTTCTCTGATGTTCAGCTTGTCTCAAGTCACACATCTAAAAATCCAGGTATGATATTTTCATAAAGCACTACCGAGCAGTGATTTATGTTTACATGTTCAAAGATTAATATTTCAAATGTTTCTTAGCCACTAGTACACACCAGTGTAAGTACTCATCCTTCCACACTCAAGCATACCTGGAACAAGCAAACAACTTGTCTGAGGAGTGATGGTTAACAGTATTTCCTGTGATAAGTGACAGCTGATTAGGCAGCATTTCACAAGTAAATACAGCACTAGTAATATTACAGCAGCATAATAAAATACGCAGCAAGTTAATTCCATTTTTGCAGGACCCCCCCCAAAAAAAAAAAAAAAAACATCAGTGGATAGACAAAATCCAGTAAGAAACCCAAGACCAACACATGTAACATTTCAGAAGAAGTGGAGCTTTCAGGTTCATCACAGGCCGAAGAACACTGCTACTTAACCTCATAACTTATCTACTGTAAAACTCAAATATTAAGACATAAGCAGTGCAATAAAGCTTTCATCTTCATGTTTGTGGCTAAACACCCAATTTTCACTCCTTGTACAGCAGATTAATCTGAAACAGAATGAATAGCACAAGAATGTTCAAAAACAGAAATGTTAATAGATTTACATTAATTATGCACACAGACAATTTGTAACTGAGACACACAGTAGTTTAACACATGACTGAGGCTTGCCTTGTTTTGCGATCCTCAAACTTACAGTACAGCTTTATGCTGGCAAACATCAGCACCAATATGTTTTTTTCTCTAACAAAAAAAAAAAAAAGTACTCAAACTATAACCACAATATGTTTAAGTAAGTGGCTGTGAGACTTATGATCTTACACACTACAAAAATCTATTTGTATCATCCAATGGGCACACAGTGGGAGAAATCACTGCAGACTACTGAAATCCTCTCTTTTCAGTACTTACCACTCTTGGGTTATTAACCCCTTCATCCATACTTCCACTAGCCAAACACAAACAATAACCAAGTAAACAGCACTAAAGCTTGCCATTACAGGCAAGCAATTTGTTCTGCTATACATCTTTTCTGCAAAGAGAGTACAGAATACTCTGTCCAAAGGTGGTGGTGGTAAAAACATCTATGTGAGAAACTCACCATAACAGAAGTTCAAGTAGGCAATTGCTGCAATTTGGAAAGAATACCGGCAGCTAGACTAGTCAAGGGACACTTCTGAAACTATGATGATAGGATATGTCCTAAGAATGAACCCAGCACTGCCAAAGCAGTTCCTTGGATAAGGTGCGCAGATCTGAGATTCATCTTGCAGCTGGCTACTACCATAGTTCTCAACCAATCCTGGAAAAGCCTCAAGAGAATCAGGGACAAATCCAGAAATAATCAGGAACACATTAATCTGAGACATTGACAGAACAAGAAGTACATATTAAAATACATTTAAGTAAAATAAACCTATATTTTCATTATTTACTAAGTGCAATACCACCTTTTCTCCAGAAGTCACCAGTTTTAGTGGGAATGAAGAGGGACTTTCCTGAAAATCAGGGACAGTTGAGAGGTAAGGTTACTGTCACCAAGAGTCTTCTAAAACAAGAGCCTGCAGCCTCAGTACTGTCACATTTAAGTGTGTCCAAAATCAACTACTGAAGAACAAATCTGAATTTCCAAAGTGGAAGGATTGCCCTTCTTAGGAAAACTGATTCATGTTTGACCACCAAGTGTCAACTACTAGATGTATAAACTGGGAAAACAAGTAGATATGGCAGAAACATGACCTTGGTGACAGAAACAGGCATGCACTAAAAAGATCTGAAAGGTCAAGACATAAAACAGAGCATATACTTTAATACAGACATTGCAGAGTTGAAGCTTACTGTACTGGTAAAACAACCAGCTAAGGCAAGCACCTGAGAGGGGCATTCAGTACATTTTTGCATGGAGTAACACTGGTATGACCAACATCTGTTAAGTCAGCTACTGAAGTAATACTGGGAACTACCTACAATACCAACACATGTTTAAAGATATGGAAGAACAAAACCTGGGGAACCGATGACTGAAACCACTGAACTGAAGGAAAAACTGCAGAGGTTTATATGGGCCTTCTGCTTTTAATCTTTTCATGACTGCAGCCAAAGAACACAGTCAGCAGCAAATAAGCAGAGAAACTATGAATAGGAAATAGTAAGCTTGAAACACTCTATGGATTTTAAGAATGCCTTACCAAATTATCAGTGGGCTGCATTTAAAGTAACAGCAAGCAGTACCACACAGTTTCAGCATTGTTCTTCGTTACAAAGAAGTTATGTACTTACCATAACGTTCCACGTTTGTAGTCCATCTCACCTACATTCTTGCTGGATGGGTTCGGAGCCAATATTCGGCTCTGACTTGGCCAATACTAAAGCTCAAGAGCTTTTACTGGCTCGAGGCTAACCCCTATCCCATGGTGCCTCACGGCAATTCCCCAGATCTTGTTTGCAAGAAAGCAATAGATACCCAACAGGTATGAATCATCAGAAACTGTAGACATACAGACAAAGCGTTTTTGTAATATAATCCATAAAGGAATGCAATCCGAAAGCCATTTTGAAAGAGGAAACAAATAATTGATTTGATTTTCTGAACTCTTTAGTCCTGTGTACGTAAAATCTGAGAATTCTGTGAACATCTAATTGTTGTAGTCTATACTCAGATTTATTGAGTGGTTCAGAAAAAACACTGGTAGCTCAATAGTAGTGTTCAGATTATGCTCTGAGCATACCTTGGGAAGAAAGGAGGGGTTTGTCCTGAGTGAGAGAATATCCTTGTGGAAAATAATTTAAGGAGGTCGAATAGTAAGAGCTTGCAGTTCTGAGACTCTCCTAGCAGATGTTATGGCTACTAAGAATAGTGTTTTCCAAGACAACAATTTCAGATCTGATGAAAAAGAGGGCTCAAAGGGTGCAGACATTAAATATGAGAGGACTAAGTTTAAGTCCCAGGGTTCTAATGGCTGTTTGATTGGAGGCCTGAGAAGGCAAGCTCCTTTCAAAAAGGTTTCGCACAAAGAGTGTGACATGACTGGATTTCTCATGAAGCCAAAATGGAAACTGGAAATGGCAGCTAACTGAACTCTGACTGTAGCGGCTGCAGCTCCTTCATGAAAAATTGATGCAAGGAAGGGTAGAATAGATTCTATAGGAGCCATATAGGGATCTAAGCCTTGGTTTGTAGCCCAAATAGAAAACCTTTTCCATTTTCTAGAGTATAATTTCTGAGTGGAAGGCTTATGGGATGAGATCAGAATGTGTTTTGACAGGAGATAGGGGAATGCACCTGACTATTCATGGAACTGGAGCAGCCATGCTGTCAATTTGAGGGTGTGGATGGTGGGATGGAACTGCCCCCGATTGATGAATCAGGAGGTCTGGAAATGGGTCCAGACTCCATGGTTCCTCCAAAAGGTAGGGTCACAGGAAGGGAAACCATACTTGTTGAGGCCAGTAAGGAGCAATGAGGATCAGGGTACTCCTCAACTGTTTTGCTTTCTGTATTACCTTTGGAATGAGAGGAAAAGGTGGGAAGGCATAAAGAAGCCCCGGGGGCCAATCATGGACTAGAGCATCCCATGCGTGACATCCTTGGATGGGGAATGAGGGCAAAGAAGCTGCTGCATTTGGTGTTCAGGTGAGTGGCGAATAGGTTGTAGCAAGGCTGGCCCCATCTGTGAAAGACCTCTTTTGCAACTTCTGCATTCAGGAACCACTCGTGAAGCATCTGAATCGCTTGGCTGAGTTTGTCTGCTATTACGTTGGATTTCCCCGGGATGTGCATTGCTACCAGAAAACGAGTGTCCATCACCCATTTCCAAACTCTTAAGGCCTCTCGGCAAAGCGGGTAAAATTTGGTTCTCCCTTGCTTATGTACCACATGACAGACATGTTGTCTGACTGGATCGCAACTGTCCCGTTGGCAAAGGAGCTGTGAAGTGCTTGCAACACATACAGCACCGCTCTCATCGCCAGAACACTGATGTGCAAGTGGTTCTCGTAGTTCTGCCAAGTATCTTGGACTGTCATTCCCAGATAATGCTCCCCCCCAATCTGGGAAGTGTCCATGGTCAAAACTGCTTTCTCTTGGGGAGGAAAAAGTGGACGACCTAGGAAAAGTTGTTCTGTGTGCAACCACCATGTCAGATCCTTCTTGCAGGTGTTTGTTATAAAAATAAGATGAGACAATGGAAGGTCTTGCATCGACCATTGGGCAAATAACAGCCATTGAAGTATCCTCATGTGTAGACAGGCTAGAGGAATTAATAGGATGGACGAAGCCATAGTCCCTAGGACTTGAAGGACTACCCTGGCCTGAACTTTTTGCTTGTTTAGCAAGGATCTGACTTGATGGCTTAGAGAGACTACTCTTTCTGTTAGTCTTGCTGACATGGTGGTTGTGTCTATTTCTGAGCCTAAGAATACAATGTGCTGCGAAGGAGACAAGGCTGATTTTTTTAGGTTGACTGTGATGCCTAGACTGGCGCACAAGGATAGAGTCTTGTCCCTGATTCTGATGAGTTGATGCTTGGTGGTAGCAGTGAGGAGCCAGTCATCTAGGTACGGAAACACCTGGAATCCTTGATGTCTCAGGTGAGCCATTACCACTGCAATGCATTTGGTGAACACTCTGGGGGCTGTAGTGAGACCAAAGGGCAGTGTTCGGAACTGAAAATGACTGGCTCCCAGCCAGAAGCATATGTGTCTCCTGGAGCGGCTGTCCATTTTGATGTGGTAGCATGCGTCCTGGAGATCTATTGAGCACATTCAATTGTCTTTCTCGATAAAAGGGAATATCGACTGCAGAGTGATCATTTGGAACTTCGATTTCTTCATGGACTTGTTGAGTCTACTGAGATCTAGAATTCATCTCCAGTCCCCTGTCTTTTTTGGAACTAAAAAAAATCGAGAGTAAGTTCCAGATCCTATTTGCTCTGTGGGGACTTCTTGGATGACTATTTTTTGCAGCAACGAGATGACCTCTGATGTTGCACGGTCTAGCTGAATGGGTGGTACGTCTTGTAGAGATCGATTTGTTGGGGGTTCGGAAATAAAGGGAATCAGATAACCTCGGGATATTATGGTGTGTACCCAACAATCTTGCGAGATGCTTAGCCAGGTGCTTGAGTACATCGAAAGACGACCCACCGACTGCCTCCAGAGACGGACAGTCGGGTAACACCATCAGGGGTGATGGAAGGGATGATCAGAGAAGGTTTCTCCATCTCCATGATGTTGCGGACCTCCTCTGCCTCGAGGGCGGCGTCTTCCATTAATCCCTCCCCCTCTGCCTCTAGAGGAGGGTTGACCTTGTGCCTGAAAGAAACCTTTTTGGGATTTACGGAACCACATTTTCCCTCCTGTATTACCCTTGGGATAGGATCTAGACAGGAGGGAGAAACAAACTCTGACGGCAGATAAGGTTTTCCCTTTCTGCTCGCACCTGGTCAAAGTCTCTTTCACCTGAGTTCCAAAAAGAGATGAACCATCAAAGGGGACGTTAGTGAAGGAAGACTTAAAGGATTCCGTGAAATTACAAAGACGCATCCAAGAATGTCTCCTGAGGGGGCATTTTGAACAGCTAGCATCTCTTTTTGATTGATATGTAGATGCATCTGGTTTGAGGACCATGTGCCCTGAATGCTTTTTCCCACCATATGGGCCCCCCAGGCATAACCTGATGCATCCGTTGCTAGTGTCTGCCTGGCTGGGGGTAATATGAATGGCTGTCCCTTGTTTTGGTGCAAGCCTTTGCCCACCATCGAAACTCCTGTTGCAGGCAGGGAATGAGAGTAATCATTGTTTCCAGGCTGTGGCAATATTGAGTCCTAACACTTTTTAGGTACCATTGAAGTTTCCTCATATGCAGTCTTGCATATGGAATTAGTAGGATGCGGGATGCCATGAAGTCCAAAGCCTGCAGAATTTTTCTTGCAGATAACTGGGCCTTTGTTGCCAACATTTTGAAATAGGTAGTCAGTTGCCTTTGTTTGTCTGGCGTTGAGATAAGCCATCTGGGCAGTTGTATTTAAGCTTGCACCCAGGAATATTATCTCTTGAGAGGGTACTAGTTTTGATTTCTTTTCATTGACTGTGTACCCTAGGCATGTTAGAAGTCTTTTCACAAACGCCAGATGCTGTAGAAGAATGTCCTTGTTCTCTGCTTGAATCAGACAGTCGTCCAAGTAAGGATATATTTGTATTCCTCTTTGTCTGCAGAATGCAATTACTGGTGCCAGGCACTTTGTAAAGACCCTGGGCACAGTAGATAAGCCAAAGGGCAGTGCAGATAATTGGTAATGCATTGAGCCAGCCTTGAATCTGAGGTATCTTCTGCATAATTGTCTGACTGGGACATGCAGGTATGCCTCTTTTAGGTCTACAGTCACTAGCCAAGCATTCTTGCCCAGCATGGGCAGAAGCTGCTGCAATGTCAACATCTTGAATTTTGGTATATCCAAGAATGTGTTCAGAATAGATAGGTCCAGTATTGGTCTCCAGGCCTTAACCTTTCTGGGTACCAAGAACAGTCTTGAGTAAAATCCTTGTCCCTGCTCTTGCTCTGGTACTTGATGAATGCCCCCCATGTCCATGTGGGATGAGACTTGTTTTTGTGCCTCTGCCCATTGATTTTTTGGCAGATCTGGCCAGCCGTTTGCCTTTGGCAGAGTATGGAAATGGAACTTGAGCCTTGTGACACGATACTTAGAACCCACTTGTCCTGGGTTATAATGTGCCAATTTTGAGAAAAAAGTACTAATTTTCCCCCTAAGGGTGCTGCCAGGAGATAAGTGCTTGATGCAGGCAGGGGGAAGTCATTGGGACTGTTTCCTGTAAGGTTGTGATTTGTCTTCTCCAACTTTGGCGGTAGAAGCACCCCATTGCTTTGACCTGCATGAACCTTGTGTGCCTGGGATCTGCCCCTTTGAGGTTTGTCTGATACCGGAAAGGACCAATTCTTTGTAGGCCAGTGTCTACTAAACCTAGGTGGCTGTACTTGTAAAAAATCTTTGACAGTTTGCATAGATTTAGCTTTGTCCTCCATTTTCTTTAACACCTATTCTGCCTTAACACCAAACAAAGTATCATGCTGTAAAGGTGCATTTAATAATTTAACTTTGACATGATCAGACAGATTTTGTTCCTTTAACCAAGCATGCCTCCTAATTACAGAACCTGTAACTGCGGCCCTGCAGGAGGCCTCCAAAGCATCAAAACCACATTGCAAAGTATGCTTTCCAACTTGTTCAGCTGCATGCAATAAATCCTGCATTTCCTTGTTTTCTGCACATTCAGAGTTTAACAACATTTTCTGTTTAAGCAATGCCATGACATGTTGTTGATATTTGAGAATATGAAACTGACAGTTTAAGGCCCTTATAGCCAAGGTAGCAGATGTGTAAACCTTTTTTCCCCATTTATCCAGTGCCCTAGAATCTCTGTCAGAGGGGGTAGGGTTTTTTGCAGCGGAAGCCTTAACTCCTTTGGGACCCTGTGAAATAGATTCTGGATCTGCAGCAGGGTTTTAAAAAGGAATTTATGAGAGTCAGGAACCCTGTAATATCTGTCAGGCTTAACAGAAGCTGATGGTAAGGAGTCAGAGGTAAGACTAGACTCAGAAAACACATAATCTGCAATGTCTAACACAGGTGGAATGGCTAGTGGCCTGTGTTGAGATAGTAAAAGGAAATCCCTGAGCCTCTTTTTAGATTCTGAAAAATCTTGGCTCTCCCAGTGGAAATGCTCCCTCATGGTATGCAAGGTTTCCCCAAAAGAATAGTCTTCTGGAGGAGAAGCTGAAGGTATAGATTCTTCAGCATCAGAATCCTCATAGGGGGGAAGAGAATATTCCTGATCAGAAGAGGAATTAGAAGAAATAGAAACCTGATCTGAAGATTCATAGTCAGTCTCCTGCCTAGGCCTCTTATCAGGAGGTGGATGGGAACCCCTGATCAAGGTAATCAAGTCTTCGGCCATTTTGAGCATCTGTTTTTTTGGGCATATAGGCCTGTCCACGTGGCTCTTGAGTCTGTTTCTTTGCTTTAGATGGTAGCTGCCTGCGACTCTAAAGTAGCGGGCATCATAGACCACGAAAGTGCCTCACTGAGAACAGGCATACCGGTGACTGGCTTAGGAGAAGCTTTGTCGTTGGTTTTGGGCCTCGGTTGTCTCTCTCTCCTTTTCTGTGTGTTTTTTGTGAACTCCGGTAGTCGGATGGCTATCCAACGACATTTCTGGATAATTAAACCGGCGTCCAAAATAGTTTAAAGCAAAATCATACCGACTCTTAATAGTGCATTGGTTAAATCTAGCACAAAACCGACAATCAGAAATATGATCAGGGCCTAAGCAAGGAATACAGTAAGAATGAAAGTCCTTATGAGGTATTTGCTTTCCACAAGAAATACAATTATTTACTTTTTCTGACATCAGTCTGGAGCAAGAAAAAAGCTTCCCCAACGGGGTACTTAGCTTTATTGAAGACTTCGGATCTGAAACTCGAACACGAAAATATCAGGAGTTGGCACTTGCGAACTGCTTCTGCTTCGGGCACCGCGCAGCAAGAGAGACTAAAGAAAATGGCGTTGGCTGCTTCTTTTATACCCCTGACGACCTGACGTCAGGGAAGGGGAGACAGCAGCCAACGCAGGACCCAGGACTTTGGAATTCAGGCCGACTGAGGGCAACCTGCTAGCAGGATTACCCAAATGTAATGACTGCAAAAGTGAAACACGAAGAACATCCAAGCTGGCCTCATGCCAAGCTTGCGTCAGCCAAAAACTCTCGGGCCGAGATCCAAACCAGAATGTTCTACTCCCTGTTACCTCAGATTGAGTTTGCAAGTTGATAGACAAAAGTGGAGGCTACCTCTGGTCATAACAGACCTACAATAATGGAAAAAAGGAGTACATGAGATCAACCAGGAACCACCGGAGGGGGACGGAGGGTGGGGAGTAATGAATGAATGAATGATCAACAACACAGATGGAACGTTATGGTAAAACATAACTTCTTTATCTGATGTTGTTAATCTTCGTTCATTCCTTACTGATGGGACAGAGTCCCCAGTTACCTGTATCCCTGAAAGGCCCTCAAGGAAGGACATTCCTGAGCACCATGGAACAAAAAGAAGCTCTACCTCTGGAGGACAAATCTAATTGTAATGAAGAATAAAAGTATGGGGTTTAGTCCAAGTTGCAGCTGAGCAAATATCATTGAGGGAAGACCTAGCATGGAAAGATGCTGAAGTTGCCATAGACCTTGCAGAATGAGCTTTCACTCTGAGGCAAGGTGATGTTCTTGTTGTAGACAAAGGTAATGCAATTTCTCAACCATGACGCCAATATAACTTTTGAGACAGGATTACCTAGCCTTGGTCCAGGAAAGGCCAGAAATAGTTGGTCTGATTTATGGGTAGATTTTGTTCTGTCCAAACAAAATCGTATTTGCCTGTGAACATCTAGGGAGTGCAGGCAATACTCTCCCTTGTCAATAGACTGGCTGACAGACCTTTCTGACACCACTTTCGGTAAAAAAGAAGAATTAGTTCTCAGTGATGCTCTATCCTTATGCAAAATAAGGTAGGGACGTTCGATGCATAAGGCTTGAAGTTCTGACAAACGTCTGGCCGATGTGAATGCAACTAGAAACAAAGTTTTCCAGGAGAGTTACTTTAAATCACATGAAGACGCAGGTTCAAAGGAGGAGCTATTAGGGCTTCTAGAACTAAGGCCAAATCCCAAGGTTGTACTGGTTCTCTAAAGGGAGGTTTTAGGTGAAAAACATCCTTCAAGAAAGTCTTACATAGTCTATGTGACATGAGTGAAGAATTCTGAAAGCCAATGTGGAAACTGGAAATGGCAGCTAAATGAACACTAACAGTAAAGGCTGACGCCCCAGACTGAAAAAGATGTGATAAGTAATCTAAAACCACCAAAACTGGGGCTGACAAGGGGTCCAATTGTTTACTGGCTGCCCATAATGTAAACATTTTCCATTTGCTGAGAAAGATTAGCCTGGTGGACGATTTATGAAATGTGATAAGAACATTGCGCACCGGGGAAGAGAGGTTATCCTGCCTGGCAATCACAGGAAGTGGAGAAACCAAGCTGTCAGCTTCAGGCTTGTTAGACTGGGGTGAGTCAGACCTTGCGGACGGGAGATCAGTGTTGGGGATGGATTGAGGATCCATGGTCGATCCAGCAGGTGAGGCCAGAGGAAGGGGAACCAAACTTGTCGAGGCCAAATGCAGCAATGAGGATCAATTTGCTCTTAAACTGCCGTGCTTCCTTCAGAAATTGGGAGATGAGGGGAAGAGGAGGATATACAGTAGACTCGAGGGGGGATCAGGGGAAAGTAGTTGTTGCACTTGTAGTTGGTTGGGGAGGCGAACAGGTCACAGCAAAGCTGACCCCAACGGTTGAAAATTATTGTCGCTATCACAGGGTTGAGGGACCACTCGTGAGGTTGTAGAATGCACTTGCTCAATCTGTCCGCTATCACGCTGGGGATCCAGGGAATGTGCGTTGCAATTAGAAAGGGGTTAGAAGCTATCATGCATTGCCATATTCTCACAGCCTCGCAGCATAATGGATAAGATCTGGTGTCCCCTTGCTTGTTGATGTACCAGACCACTGACATGTTGTCTGATTGGATCGCAACAGTCCCTGATGGAAGGATGGAGTGGAATGCTTGCAATGCTAAAAGCACCGCCCTCAGTTCCAGGACACTGATATGCAAATGGGCCTTTGTCTCCGACCAGGTGCCTTGGACCGAGTTTCCCTGACATAGCCCTCCCCCACACCATCAGGGAGACGTCCGTGGTCACCATGGCTTTTGGCTGAAAGGGCGAGACCATTGTTGGGGATTTTGAGACGTCCACCAGAGCAAATTTTGCTTGCAACTCTGAATTAGACATCTGAAAAGACAAAGGATGTTATAGAGGGTACCACTGAGTGAGAAGTAACCACTGGAGAAGTCTCATGTGGAATCTGGTCAGAGGAACAATGGTGATCGAGGCTGCCATTGACCCCAAGAGTTGGAGTATGGACCAAGCAGATGATTTGTGGTGACAGATTAGCGGCTGAACCTGTTGTGTTATTCTTTGAAGTCTGTGATCCAGAAGAGATGCTGTGCAATTCGAGTCCAACAGAACCCTGATGAATTCTATGGATTGTGCTGGGGTCGTGTTGGACTTCTCCCAGTTTATAGTGATTCCCAGGCTTTGTACTGTGAAAAGAGTGTAGTCTAGAACTTCTTCCAGTAGACGCTTGGTGGGGGTGGTGAGCCGGTCATCTTGGTATAGAAATGCCTGGAATCCTTGAAGTCGCAAGTAAGCAATGACCACTACCATTCATTTGAACACACTGGGGGCTGTAGAGAGACCGAAGGGCAGTACTCAAAACTGGTAGTGACTGGCTCCTATGCAGAAGTGGAGGTATCGTGACTGCTTCTCCATTTTTAAATCGTAATACGCATCTTGAAGATCTACAGATCACATCCAATCATCTTCTTCCAGAAGAGGAAGGATAGACTAAACCGTGACCATCCGGAATTTCTCTGTTTTTGCAAATTTGTTCAGTGTGCTGAGATCCAGAATCGGTCTCCAGTCCCGTCTTTCTGGCACTAAAAAGAACTTGGAGTAAAAACCTGATCCTATCTGGTCTAGTGGGGATCGTATGGATGACTTTTTTGTAGCAGCTTTCGGATTTCATGTGCTGCTGCTTCCCTTTGACTGGGTGGGATGTCAGGTAAGTCTCTGGGTGAGGTGGGACAGACATGGAAGTGGGATGCGATAGCCTCTGGATATTATCCTTTGTACCCAAGAATCGGTGGGTATGTTTCAACAGGCAGTGGGGTACAAGGAAAAATGACCCCGATCGCTTCTAGAGGTGAGCAGTCGGGCAACGCTTCAGGAGAGCTGGTAGGGTTGACCAGAAAAAGAATCTCTGGAACACCGGTTTCACGGACCTCCCCTGCCCCGAAAAAGTCATCTTCTAGTGGAGTTTCCCCCTCTGCCTCTAGGGGAGAACCCGGCACGTGCGTCACGGAAAGAACCCTGTGATTTTCTTTGCCACATCTTCCTGCTCCTCTGATTTCTGAAGTAGAATATTTGAGAAGTGGAGTGTCGGACACCAACGGCAGACAGGGTCTTGCCATCTTGTTCACACCTTACCAGCGTATCTTTAACCTTAGGGCCAAACAATTAAGCACCCTTGATGGGAGCGTTCATAAAGGAAGCCTTAAAGGAGTCCGCAAAGTCACATCCAGGCACGACGTCTCATGACTATACTTGCGCCTGCCGCTCCTTCCGTTGCGTGAAATAAGGTGCTTGGAAGAACTGGATATCGATTCTAGGGTTGCTATCTAAAAAGCTATGTTGTCTCTCACCTCATCAGAAACAGCTCCTGCCAAGGTTTCAAAAAGTTGGTTGATAAGGTCCCTATGGAGCCTTGTAAAGTGTGCCAAGTAGTTCAAAGACCTTATGGCAAAGGTCGATGAAGCAAACACACGCTTTCCGAGTCTATCGCCTGGGACTCCTTGTTGAGCAGATGGACAGTCTGGCTCTCTTCTGACAAGTCTTTTTTGGTTGCAGCCGCCACTACCATGGCATCTACTGGAAGACCTTTTGACCAATGGGGATGCTCAGCTAGGGGAGATAAAATCTTGTCAGGCCTCCGTGGTATAGCTTCCAAGGTGTCTGGGAGCCTTCCATGCACGCTGGACAATGAGCTGAACAAGCTCATCGAGCAGCAGGGTAACTCACGAGGTAGGGGGCCGGGCATGAAAGGCCTGCAGGAATACTGATTCCTCTGAGGAAGGATTGGAGGACTTCAAGTCACCCCTCGGTCTTAGGATCTCGAGGATGTCACCAAAGGACACCTCATCAGAGGATGACCGTGGGGACCCTTCCCTGTCATCAAAGTCCATATCTTCGGTCAAAGACTCCTCAGTAGAGTCCACGTGCTTCCTCTTGCATGACACTTTGCAAGGGACTTCTTCAGTGAGGAGCTCAGAGGAAGACTACAAAGAAGGGGTCGCCTGAGTGGAAGAAACCCGAGGCCCTTGTGCCTGGTTGTTGTGGCTTGCGACAGTTGCAGCATGGGGGGGGGGGTGGGACTAACATGGAGGGTTTGCCAGAGGAGGCAAGCACCCTCTCCGTGGCCTGGAAGGCTGGACCGCCCGAAGAGGGATGGGGGCCCGGAATAGAGCACAACATCATCAGAACCAGGGTCACACCCTGCTCCGATGAGCCGACCCCCAGACCAGAAGTCTCAAGAGGGCTGTGGAGTGCGAGGGAAGGAGGATCCTTGGAGGGTGCCAGAGAAAATACTGGTGTGGAACCAAGAATGCCTACCCCCATGGCACAGCCACTAGCATGACTACGGCTACAAAGTGACACCCACTGTTGGGGTCGGAGGAAGAGGCTTGGATGCTTCCCTGGAAGTAGAAGGAGTGTACGCTGTAGGCGGTGGAGAAATAAGGTCACCTGGAAGAGGGAACGCAGCTTTAAACGGTTGAGAGAGAACCCTGGCCACAAGTAACTGGTAGAAAGCTGCAACATATCCTGTTCTGAGAAGCTCTTGGTTGACCTCAGAAAAACATGAAGGTGATTCTGGCCTTTCTAAAAAAGGGCTATATTGGCTTCCAACAAACAGATCCAAGGAAGAAGAATACTTAGTCCATGCTAGTTCACGTGGTGCAGAGCCCGGAACCGAGGATGTCTGCACAGAGGAGAATGGTATTGAGGTCATCTGCATGGACGGCAGCGCCACAGTAACGGATTGAAAACTTTTTAAACACTAACAATATAGAAACTTTCAAAAAATTGTTCACTTAGCTGAGAGAGTAGCTTGACACGGCTGTACAGCAACGCGGCAAATGAGATCTGATGTAACGGGGAGCAGAGCATTCTGGGTAAGATCTTGGCTCGAGAGTTTTTGGCTGACGCGAGCTTGGTATGAGGCCGGCTCGGTTCCGAGGGCGGAACCGATCAGTAAGGAATGAACAAAGATGGACATCAGATGGTACTTTTTCTTATAATATGTAAAATATTCCCCAACAGGGTATTCATCTGCCTTACCATGAAGCTCAAGCCAACCGCTGATCACATGAAGCATTTGGGGAAGAATGCATATAGTTAAGAAAATTCTGAAGGTTGGTCACCATAACCACTGACTTTACCATCCTCCTTGAGCTGTCCTGTGGTTAGGACATGTGGAAAGCTCCCTTACGCTTTATAAGTTGGCCAGTTATAACCCATAAATCATAGGCTATTGCAACAGTGATGCATATTCACTGAAACATGAGCTTGCTTTGGATGCTGGTCTCTCCTTTGGTACCAGAAGCAAAATCTTTTCCATTTAGCTAAGTATGACTTCTTTGTATCTAATACAGAAAGTGCCATCACCTCTTCTAGGATTCAGAAACTTTTCCAACTACCAATGAAAGTATTCTCATAACTGTGTGCTCCCATAAGACAGACCTTGTGAGAGTTAAGAGAACAAACTGTCATCACAATTTACATCACAAGCTGCACAACAAAGCTGTGACCTGTAGTTGAGTCTCTCCTCAGATCATATAGTCTAAATCCCTCACTGTTGTAAACCTCTCTTCCTCTTGGATCAGGCGGCTCCAAATTTTGAGGGCTGTTAAAAATATGTCTGTGGGCTACAGTTAAATATGTCTGTGGGCTACAGTTAAACTGGAAGAAACTCTGAGCCAACACAGATCAGTCCTCAGAGGGAAGACTGGCTGAGACCATGGGAAGAAAGTACAGTTGTGGACACTTACCATAAATGTAGATGATCAAGTGTATTCAATGTTGCAGTCATCACATTTGGGTTACCCCTGCCAGGATAGCCCTTGGCCTGCCCTAACAACAGAGATTTAGTATTTCTGCGTTGGTTGCTGACGCTTGAAAACTGACGTCAGGTCATCAGTACTATAAAGTAAGGCAGCCGACAACATTACATCAGTTTCTCTTTCCCTAACCTGTCAGGAGCCCCCAAAGTAGGAGGGCAGGTTATGGTGGAAGAACCCCATCAGTGGAAAATAAATAACAGTATGTCCCTTGTAAGTGAAGGAGAACATCAAGGAAGAATGGTAATAAAAGGAGAAAGAGACTAAAGAGGGACGGAGAGAGGGAAACCAGGACTGCAACAGTGAATACGCTTGAACATCTACATTTATGGTAAGTGTACAAAACTGTACTATGTTCTTCGTGTTTCACTGTTGCAGTCATTACAACTGGATAGATTTCCAAAGCTGAGGAAATGAGTGGAGGCAGTCAAGGAAACTAGGAGCTGGATTGGATGCCCTGCATGACTGCAGAGGCAAACCCTGCCCTGGATTTGGAGAAGAGAGGCAGGTGGTGATGCTTGGTAAAAGTGTGAACAGATGTCCAGGTGGAAGCCTCCAGAATGTCACTGGTGGGGACTCGTCTGAGGATAGCTGCAGAGGTGGAAGCTCTTAAGCAAGCTGCAGAGATGGAAGCTGCTCTGGTGGAGTGTGTCCTGACCCCCTTGGGAGGAGGCTTTACATGCTGTTTGTAGCAGAAACGGATGCAGTGTGCTATCTATTTTGAAATGGTTTGCTTGGATATGGCTTTGCCTTCTGCCCCTGTAGCAAAGCTAACCAGCAAGTGATCGGACTTTCTGAAGGATTTAGTCCTGTCCAGATAGAATCTGAGCTGTCTGTGCACATCTAGAGAGTGAAGAATCCTTTCCCCCTTGTTCTGGGGATTAGAAAAGAAGGTGGACAAATGAATGGTTTGGTTGAGAGCCACACTGGACACCATCTTGGGCATGAAGGATGTGTTAGTTCTGAGGGAAACCCTGTCTGCACTGAAGATGATGAAGGGTTCCACAGTCATGAGTGCTAGCAGCTCAGAGACTCTTCTGGCTGAAGTAATGGCCAGAAGGAATGTTGTCTTCCAGGGGAGAAATTTTAGCTCTGTGGAAGAAGCTGGTTCAAAAGGGGGCAGGGTGAGCTTTTCCAAGACAAAGTTAAGGTCCGAAGCTGGTGTTGGTGCCCTTCTGGGGGGGGGGGTCTCAAGTTGCTAGCCCCTCTGAGAACCTGATCAAAGGGTGTGAGAAAAGGGGCTGTTCAGTGGGATAATGAACAGAAATAGCAGAGACATGAATTTTTATAGAAGAGAAAGAGAGACCACTGTGTAGTAGGTCAGCTAAGTAATCCAGGATGAGAGGGATGGAGGGCTGTGCTGTATTGGCTCCCTTAGCTTGGATCCAGGTACAGAACCTTTTCCATTTATCTGCATAAGACTTTCTGGTGCTAGGACGTCTGGCCTCAAGGATAACATCGAGAACCTGCTTACTGGGGATGGCAGACTGGTTCGGGGTTAGGGAATAAGCCAAAGCTGCCAAATTGAGTGTCTGCAATTGGGGATGCATGAATTCCCCTTCCATCTGGGTCAGGACGTTTGGAATACGAGATGTCATGGAGGCAGCGGGGACAGGCTACGCAGCAATGGGTACCAGTGTTGTTGGGGCCAGTCTGGAGCTATAAGAATGGTCCTTGGTTTTTCCTCCCTTATTTTGAGCAGTATCCTGGGGATGAGAGGCAGGGGAGGAAAGGCACAGACCGATAGACTGACGAGGGGAAAGACAGGGCACCCACTTTCCAAGCCATGCAGTGATGCTCCCTGGTGCAGAATTTGCTGAGCTGATGGTTGGTGTGGGAGACAAAGAGGTTGACCTTCAGGGTTCCCCATTTCTGAGTTATGAAGGTACTTCCATTGAGTTGCCACTAGTGTGGGTCCAGAAGATTTCTGGTTAATTGGTCAGCCAGAGAGTTTAGAGAGCCTGGTAAGTATTGTCCTAACAGGTGTAGTTGTATGGAACAGGCTGTGAGTGAAAGGGTCATGGCCAGCCTGCACAGAGGGTAGGAGTGAGTCCCTCCCTGCTTGTTGATGTACTACATTACAGTGGTGTTGTCAGTTTTGATCAGGTGAACCGCTGGAGAGAGAAGGGGTTTGAAAGCTATCAAGGATATCACAGCCATCATCTCCTTTTGACTGATGTGCAGAGGGATTTGCTGTGGGCTCCATTGGCCCTGTACGCACCTGCAGTCCACGTGTGCATCCCAAGTGTAGTCTGATGCATCTGTGGTGAGGTTCTGGGCGGCGGGGTGGGGTGGGGAGAAGAGCAATCCTTGTGGGGGCATGCTGTTGCCAACCAAAGAAATTCCTTTCTGAGGCAAGAATTATAGGTAGAAGAGTTTCCAGGTCTTGAGTGTGTTGACACCAAAAGCTGTTTAGGTGCCAGTGAAGTTTCCTCATATGCAATCCAAGAGCTTGCGGGATCTTCCTTGCTGATAGCTGGGGCCTGGTGGCTAGTTGAGAGAAGTAGGCTGTCAGGAAAATTTGTTTCTCTGGTGTAAGGAATGCCATCTGGGATGCTGTGTCCAGACTTGCTCCAAGGAAAATTATCCTTTGGGTGGGCACCTGTTTGGATTTCTTTTCACTGATTGTGTACCCTAGGGAGGTTAGTAGGGTCTTTACAAAGGCCAGGTGCTTTAGCACCTTTTCCTGGCTGCCTGCCTGAATAAGGCAGTCTAAGTATGGATACATTTCAATATTTCTTTGTCTGCAAAAGGCAATGGCCGGAGCCAGACATTTTGAGAAAAGTCTGGAAGCATTAAACAAACCAAAGGGAAGCGCAGAGAAATGAAAGTGTTGAGATCCTTCCCTGAAGCGGAGATATTTCCTGCATGATTCCCTGATAGGAATGTGGAGGTAGGCCTCTTTTAGATCTAGGGTGGCTAGACAAGCATCCTTGGAGAGCATGGATAGCAGCTGCTGGAAGGTGAGCATTTTGAATTTTGGGAATAACAGGAAGGTGTTGAGAATGGATAGAAAGAGGATGGGGCGCCAGGTGCCCTCTTTTCTGGGCACCAGAAAGTCTGGAGTAGAAGCCTTGGCCTATCTGTTCTGCAGGAACGTGCTCTACTGCTCTCATAAAGAGCAGGGAAAGAATTTGCTTTTGAGCCTCTACCCAATGATTTGGTGGTAGATTTGGGAATCCTTTTGGGGTTGGAAGGGTATGGAAGGAAAATATGCATCCCTGAGACACAATGTTCAGAACCCAATGGTCCTTGATAATGGTGACCCAGGTGCTGGAGTGAAAGGAGAGTTTTCCTCCTATGGGTAAGTGAAGGTGGGGCACAGCAACAGTTATCCCACTCCACAAAAGGGGAGCCACCACTGATCCTGGGAACTATCAACCTATTAGCCTGACGAGCCTGGTCTGCAAGGCCATGGAACTTATCATCACTGAACTCATAAACAAAGACATCGGTAACCTCCAAACTCTGGATCCCACCCAGTTCGGGTGTGTGAAAGGCAGATCATGCCTCCTGAACCTGATCGACTTCTTTGAGGCAGTCACCAAAGCCGTGGATGAGGGTAAGGTGGTTTACACAGCCTATCTTTACTTCGCTAAGGCTTTCGACACCATCCCCCATTCTGGAATTATAGCTAAACTCACTAAACTAGGTATAAATCCCTACGTCACAAGATGGGTTGCCAACTGGCTCATGGAGTGCCACAGGGTTCCATCCTGGGACCTCTCCTGTTTGTTATCTACTTCTCTGAAGTACAGGCTAACTCAGAAGGCCTCTGGCTGACGAAGTTCGCAGATGACTGCAAACTAGGAGCCATAGTCAAGTCCCCAAATGATGTGGACATCCTACAGAAGGGCCTCACTGAGACAGATGCCTGGTGTCAGAGCCATGGCCTCAAGCTCAATGCCAAAAAGTGCAGTGTCATCCCCCTTGGTAAAAACTCTGTACCCATGAACTACCACATAGGCAGCAATCTACTTAACACCGAATGCGTGATAAGAGACCTTGGGACCCAGGTGGACAGTAGTCTCTCCTTTGATAGTCACATCACCACAGTAGTCAGGAAGTCCTTCTACGTGGCACACCTCATCATAATAGGGTTCTCATCCAGGAAAAAAGAGGTCATTGTTCCCCTCTACTTGTCACTCATTAGACCCATTATAGAGTACAACGCCCCTTTTGGAATGTACCTCACAAGACATCTGCAGCAGCTAGAAAGGCCAAAGAAGTATCTCACAAAGAGGATTGCTGGCCTCAAACAAATGCCCTACACTGACCGCCTCAAAAAACTCCAGCTTTACTCCGTAGCATACTGCCTACTCCGAGGTGATCTCTGCCTAACACACAAAGCTATGTCAAACTCAGAGCTGTTGGACATGCTACACCTAAAGAAATCCCAATCCCTCCAAGCTACACGCTCTAGGGACCTAAACCTTGTCACCACAATAAACAGGACATGCTGGAGGGATAGATACCTATCCCAGAGACTTCCTATACTCTAGAACAAGCTACCCATCTATGTCAAGCAAAGTTCTTCATTAGCACTCTTCATGAAAAATCTTGATGAGTGGATGGGAAATAGGAAATACACCCCGGGGATCACTTCTGTGCCTCTGCTGGACAGTGTCACAGGAAAATAACTTTCTTGGGTGGCATAAGCCATGGTACCGTGCTGGCTAGGCTTACGTAGGCCCTTGGGCCGATAGCCTAGTACCTACCTATGAACCTATAAGGGGAGTGGTGGAGGAGGTGAGTCATTGAGAGTTCTTACCATAAGGGCGTGGCTTAGAACTCCCTGGTTTTGAAGTGGAGGTAGTCCACTGCTTAGACCTCTGCATTCCCTGGGGCTGCTGTCTGGGGGGGGGGGGGGGGGGGGGTCTGTTTCCACGGGACCTAGGCTGGGCCTATTTACTCAGAGCAGAAAAGGACCAGTGCTTGGAGGGACAATGCCTCTTGAACCTAGGGGGCTAGACTTGTAAGAAATCCTTTACTGTTTGCATAGATTTAGCTTTTTCTTTCATCTTTTTTAAGACCTCTTCTGCCTTAGTGCCAAATAAATTATTTTTGTGCAATGGGGCATCCAACAATTTAGATTTGACATGGTCTGGCAGGGGCTGTTCCTTAAGCCATGCATGTCTTCTAATGACAGATCCAGTGACTGCTGCCCTGCAAGAAGCTTCTAGGGCATCAAAACCACAGTGCAAAGTGTGTTTAGTTACTTGACTTGCAGAATGCATTAAGTCTTGTGCATCTTTAGATTCTGCCCATGCAGGAAAGGAAGACGTTGTTTGAGGAGTTCCACTGTATGTTGCTGAAATTTCAGCAATTATGGAACTGAATTTAGTGCCCTGACAGCACAAGTAGTTGAGGTGTACACTTTTTTACCCCATCTGTCCAATGCTCGTGAATCGCTGTCCGAAGGGGTGAGATTCTTAGCAGAGGTTGCTTTAATCCCTTTTGGCCCTTGAGAAATGACCTCCGGGTCATCTGTTGGATTTTTAAAAAGATATTTGTGCGAGTCAGGGACTCTATAGTACCGGTCTAGTTTTCTGGGAGCAGGAGGTGGGGCATCAGGAGTCGAGCTGGATTCCAGGAAAACATCATACACAATATCCAGGAATGGGAGGATGGCCAAGGGTATGTGTTGTGGAAGATCTAGGAATTCCCTGAGTCTCTTTTTAGACTGAGGGTAGTCCTGACTCTCCCACTGGAAATGTTCCCTTAAAGTATGCAGGGTTTCCTCAAAGGAAAAATCCTCTGGGGGAGAGGCTGAAGAAATGGAGTCCTCTGCATCGGAATCCTCATAAGTGGAGAGGGGTTGCAGGTCTTCATAGTCAGATGAATCAGATTCATCTGACTCTTGTTCAGAGAAAACTACAGGGGGCAGATCTCTTTTCCTTTTTGAGGGGGTAGCTTGGCTTCCCCTGATCAGCATAAGGTCTTCCGCCATTTTAAGCATTTAAGACTGAGGCATGGTAGCAGGCACCTGAGAGTGGGTCGGTTTCTTGGGTGTGGTTTAAACCCTGGGCCTAAGAAACTTGGATGTTTCTGAAAGAACTGAATTCAAGGACTGTAAACGAAAATATCTGGCTACAATAAGGGCCCGATGACGGACAGCTCTGGCGTTGAACAAAGCACAAAAGCGACAACGGGGCACGTCAGGGTCCGGGAGTAAACAAGTGATGCAGTAAGAGTGGAAGTATCAGTGTGGTACTTGCTTTCCACCGGCGAGACAATTAACTTTTTCTGACATCGGTTAGTGCATGAAAAAAGGATCCCCAACGGGGTACTTAGCTTTAGAAGACTTCAACTTCAATTCGGAGATGAAAACTCAGGTAGCGGTCGACCGACACTCATGCAAACTGCTTCTGCTTTGGGCTCCAAGGCAAGAAAGACTGATGTAATGGCATCGGCTGCCTAACTTTATACCACTGACGACCTGACGTCAGTCCTCAAGCGATAGCAACCGACACAGAAATACTAAGTTTCTGGTATTCGGGCTGGCTGAGGGCTACCCTAACAGGGATAAATGTGATGACTGCAACAGTGAAACACGAAGATCATCAGACAAAGCATGATTACAAGAGATACCTTTATGTACAGGTACAGGAGTCTTGCATGAATGGGTGCCAGGGATTTCAGGATCCTTGAAAAGATGACCCAGGAGTTTGACTTTAGGCACAAATGTCCACTGGCAATCACTGTGGATTTCACCTAATCCCCCTGACAATCAAGTGATATTAAGCAAACATTTGTACTACAGCACTGAATCTATGTTAAAAGTAATTAGCATATATCTGGGTTATGTTCTTCAGATATCATTTTCACCCTTTTGCAGTAACACTAACATTCCCAGAAAGTACAGTTGTGCAAAATCCTGCCATAGCAGTAGATGTCCATCTCTTCATTACTGCAGTATTTATTAACCCTAAGGGATTACCTGCCAAGGCTAGCCCAATGCCTGGCCAGTACACCAAAGCCTTTCAGTACATAAAGCCATCACATTCAAAGACATAGGATATAAAGATGGATGCACACACTCGGAAATGGAAAAGCCCCAAGAAAAACACTCTGGGAGAAGGAATAACATGCATCCAGGAGACAAAGCAAAAAAGCCCCTTGGCCAGGAGGGCAAGAAAGAACAAGGCTACAGCAGAGGGGTATGAGGGAGGGATCGAACACTGCATTAGTGAAAGGAAGGACATCTAGTGTTATTGGGAAGATTTTACAAAACTTTACTATGTCCTTCCATATTACTGTTGCAGTACTCAAGCTAGGAGAGTAAAAAAGCTCAAGAGGAAGCCTGAGAGCAGGATGGCACAGAAAAGCCCTACAGAACACATGCAGGATAGCCCTGGCAAAGCCAGTTCTGGCACTAGAAATAACATCCAACTTAAAATGCTTAAAGTATGAATAGAGAACCAAAAAGCAGCCTCAAGGATGTAATTGATATCCAGCAAAAAAGCACCAGTGGAAGAAACAGCTACGATAGAATGGGCCTTTACTGATGAGGAAAGACATTCCATGAAAAGAAAACAAAAAACTGCCTTAGAAAAACAGGAAGAGATGGTTTGCTTAGAATTAAAGGGAACAAAAACTGCTCAGATTTGCAAACAACTTCAGTTGTGTCTAAATATCTGAGCTGTCTGCAAATCCAAGGTGTGAAGAACCTTTTCAATGGTAGACTGTTGAAAGGGGGGAAAATAGAGAGAAGATGATGACACTAAGGGACAACTCATTAACGACCTTGGGCATAAAAGGAACACTAATACAAGAAAGGAAAGTTGTGTAAAAAGTCTTAACAAAACCATAGATATCCTTCGCTTCTATGTTGCAGTATTCTATACTTCTTCCTTTCGCGTACGTCCAGCCAGTATTCCAAAGTTTTTCAATCCCTCAAGGTGCGTCGGCCGTCTTGCCATGGCTGCAGGGAACGTGGGCCATAAAAGTGACGTCTGCACGCACCAGCCATCAGAACAGAAAGCCCTAGTCGGAGCCAATCCTAGTAGGGCATAACCTGTCCAGTGCCACCTAGAAGAACAAGTACAACCTGACAAGACGGGAAGGAGGGAGGGAACGAATACTGCAACATGGAAGAGAAGGACATCTATGGTTATGGTAAGATTTTACACAATTTTCCTATGTCCTTATATTCCAATGTAGCAGTATTCTACATGTGAGTGAGTGCCAAAGCTCAATGTGAATTGGGTGGTAGTCTGGAAAAAGTTTCCAGGAATTCGTGAAGGACAGCCCTGGCAAACCCTGCCCTGGAAATGGCCGTCGAGATCCAGGCTGATATGGTCTATTTGGTCACTGCTTTCCCCAGGGGTCTGGGGTGTAAGGAGACAGTTTGTCAGACTTCCTAATGGACTTGGTTTTATGTAAATAAAACCTACGCTGTCTGTGGACGTCTAGGGAATAAAGTACTCTCTGACTATCCCTCTGCAGACTGGGGAAAAAGGTGGGCAGGTGTATGGCATGGTTCAAAGATAGGTTATTCACTACCTTAGGTGAGAAAGACGGGTTAGTCCTGAGAGTAACCCTGTCAAGGTGGAAGACTAGAAAAGGTGGTGAAAAATTTTAGGGAGGCTTTGTCTGCTGGCTCAAAAGGAGCCAGGGTGAGTTTTTCTAGAACATAGTTAAGGTCCCAGGGAGGAGGAGACGGTTTCTTGGGAGGTCTCAAGTGAAGAACCCCTTTGAGGAAGTGTTTGGCAGGAAGTCTGGATACCAGGGGAGGATCCAGAGGGAGACAGGCAGAGATTGCAGACAAGTGTTCTTTCAAAAAAGAGTAGGCCAGACCTGCCTGCAATAGTTCACACAGGTAAGACAGGATCAGAGGGATGTCGCTTGCCAGCAGGTCCAACTGTCTTTTGTGACACCATATGGAAAACCTTTTCCACTTTGAGAGAAAAGATTTTCTTGCATTAGGTTTCCTGGCCTCGTGCAGGACATTGCACCATGTCCTCGTTGTACAGGTGTCTAAAGGGAATCAGAATCCAATCAACCACAAGGTGAGGTGCAGAGATTGCCACTGTGGGTGTATCTATGTTCCTTTCTTCTGTGTGATGAGGTTTACTGAGGGGGGCAACTTGTGGTGATTGCCCTTGGACAAGTGAAGTAGGAGGAGGAACCAGTGCTATCTTGGCCAGTAGGGAGTCACCACCAAGATTTTTGGTGTGTCCTGCTGAACCTTCAGCAGCACCTTCTATATCAGAGGGGGGGCATACAGAAATGTCCCCTTCCAAGAAATTGAGAAGGCATCTGTTGCCAGTGCCTTCGGGTCTGGTGCCCTGGTGCAGAAGCCAGGAATTTGCCTGTTGATGGAGGAGGCAAACAAGTCTATTTGAGGTGTATCCCACCGGTGGACCCGATCCAAGAAGACATCTCTGTGAAGCATCCATTCGTGGTTGTTTGAGATGGTCCTGCTGAGATAATCTGCCTGAGAGTTGTGAAGGCAGGGGGGGGGGGTAATCCCCTGCAAGGTGGCCAGTTCCCACACCAGCACAGCTAGTCTGTAAAGGAGGTACGATTTGGTCCCTCCCTGTTTGCTGAGATAACACAGGACAGTGGCACTGTCCGTGTAAATCTTGAGAAGGCCTTGCTGGAGGTAGGATAGGAAGGCTTGTATCGCCAGGACGACTGCCCCCATGTCTCTGACATTGATGTCTCTAGTTTGTGTGTTTGGCCACAAACCCTGCACATGTCTGAAGCCTAGAGGTGCTCCCCAACCCAGATCTGAAGAGTCTGTATGTATGACCTGAGCGGGTGGTTGGAGAGGAAGACCTGGGTTCTTGGCCACCTATCTATGCCACCAATGAACTTCCTGTTTCAGGCAGGGAAAAAGTGGCACCCTGAATTCCAGGGGATGAGAATGCTGGGTCCAGACAGACCGAAGATACCACTGTAGTTTCCTCATGTGCAGTCTTGATAGGGGGAACATGGGTATAGTGGCTGCCATGTAACCCAAAAGTCTCAGGTACTGCCTTGCTGTCCGTTCTGATGCTTGGAGGACGTCAAGCAGGTGTTCTGTCAAGGACACCACCTTGTCTGGTGGTAGGAAGGCCTTCATGAGATCTGTGCGAATCCGGCACCCCGGAAAAACAGTGTCCTGTGTGGGCTCCCGATGGGATTTTGGGAAATTTATTAGAAATCCTAGAGACTGCAGGAGGGACAGAAAAACCAGACTGTGAAGAATGAGGGCCTTCTTAATGTTTGCCTGGATTAGCAGGTAAGGGAAAAAGAAGTTATGTACCTACCATAATGTTCCATGTTAGTTGTCTTCATCTCGTCTTCTTTCTTGCTTGTTGGGATCGGAACTGATCCACGGCTCCGACTCGGCCATCTTCTATAGCTCGAGAGCTGTTTACTGGCTCGAGGCTACCCCTTATCCCATGATACCTAGCGCTAGCTACCTTGAAATAGCTAACCCAGCCATAGCTATGGAATGAAACCCCTCCAAACAGAGGGTTAAACCTACTTGTTATAATCTCTAAGTCAGTAGAGAAAACAAACCAAAGAACACTCAGCCAGTGAAACTTAAACTCCTCTCGGTCCAATAGGACAGGGGGATGGAGGGGGGAATGCAAGAAAGAAGGAGAGATGAAGACAACTAACATGGAACGTTATGGTAGGTACATAACTTCTTCATGTTAAGTTGTCTATCTCGCCTTCGTTTCTTGCTTGTTGGGACAGCGTCCCTAGCACCTACGATCCTGGGCGGCTCATTGGAACAGACTCTTCAGAACAGTGGAACCAAAGTTAGCTCTACTCCTGGAGACCATGTCAACTTGTAATGAGTAATAAAAGTATGAGGATTTGCCCACGTGGCAGCAGCACAGACAGAGTCCATGGGCAACCTAGACTGGAAGGCTACAGAAGTAGCCAGAGCCCTAGTAGAATGACCTTTCGGTTTGGTAGACAACTCTTTGTTTCTTAGTTGATAGATGAAGGTAATAATGTGAAACAACCACCTGGACAGAGTCATTTTGGAAACTGGAAGACCCTGTTTGCCCTTAGCATGGATAGGAAAAGTTGGTCCGACTTTCTTATATCCTTCGTTCTATTCAGGAAAAAATGCAATTGTCTATGAAAACATCCAAAAGGTGTAATTTGTATTATGCCTTGTTGGTGTGGTTAGGGAAAAACACAGGAAGGTCTATAGATTGATTTAGATTATTTTCTGAGCAGACTTTCGGAAGGAAGGAGGGATTAGTTCTCAGAGCAACCCTGTCCTTATGAAAAACTAAGTACGGAGGCCGAACACTTAGTGCCTGAAGTTCCGAGACATGTCTGGCTAAGGTAATAGCTACCAGGAAGGGAGTTTTCCAAGATAGAAACTTAATGGAGCAGGATGCTGCTGGCTCAAAAGGGGGCATAATCAAGTAGGTTAGTACCAAATTAAGGTCCCAAGGAGGAAGGGATCTCTCATTGGGGGCCTAAGGAGAGTCGTCCATCTGAGGAAGGCCTTACACAGCTTATGAGACATAATGTTTAGATTAGAAAACCCAACATGAAAGTTAGAGACGGCTGCTAATTGAACCCTGATTGTGGCAGAAGCGGACCCAGAACGAAAAAGCTCTCTTAGGAACTCCAAGATTTCGTAAACTGGGGCTGAAAAGGGATCTATGCTCCTAGCCTCTGCCCAACAAAAGAAATGTTTCCATTTACTAGCATAAGTCTTTCCTAGTAGTGGATTTGTGAGAGGAGACAATAATCTCACGCACAGCCGGGGAGATGCTGGGAAGCCTGGCTAGGGTTGGAATTGGATCAACCAAGCTGTGAGCTGGAGTGTTTGGAGGGATTGATGCAGCTCTCCTGATTGATGAAGGGATTGATGCAGCTCTCCTGACTGATGAATCAGCATGTCTGGAATAGGATCCAGAGTCCAGGGCTGCTCGAGGAGGTAACGGTGCAGGAACGGAAACCATATCTGTCGAGGCCAGTAAGGGGCAATGAGGATCATTTTGCAACCTAATGATATAGCTTTCTGTATGAATTTGTGTATAAGAGGGAACAGCGGGAAGGCATAAAGAAGTCCCTGAGGCCAATCGTAGACTACAGCGTCTCTGGGAAGGTGATCGGAAAACGGTAAAAGGGAGAAGTAGTTGCTGCATTTGCTGTTGAAGGGGATGGCAAACAGATCGCAGCAAGGCTGTCCCCATTTGCGGAAGATCATATCCGCAACTACCGGATTCAGAGACCACTCATGAGGCACGAGAAAAGCTCTGCTGAGCCTGTCCACTATGACGTTGGACTTCCCAGGGATGTGTGTCGCAATCAGAAATCGTTGGGAGGAAATCGCCCACTGCCAGAGTCTGAGTGCTTCTCGACATAGGGGGTAGGACCTGGTTCCGCCCTGCTTGTTGACGTACCACACTACTGACATGTTGTCCGTTTGAAATGCAATGGTCCCGGAAGGGAGGGAGTCCTGAAGTGCTTGCAACGCTAGGAGCACGGCTCTCATCTCCAAGACATTTACGTGCAGATGGTACTCGTGAGGCTGCCAAGTGCCTTGGACTGTCCTGCCCTGATAATGCCCCCCCCCACACTATCAGTGAGGCATCCGTGGTCACTGTGGCAACCGGGGGAGGCTGGATGAATAGTCTGCCCTGAGACACTAGTGGGGAGACCATCCACCAAGAAAGGTGCCTTTTGCATGTTTCTATAATTATGATCATTTGAGATATGGGGAGCTGTTGAAAGGACCACTGTGTGAAGAGAAGCCACTGAAGGATTCACATGTGAAAACAGGCCAGAGGTATCAGAAGAATTGCCGCTGCCATAGAACCCAGAGTTTGAAGGACCAACCTGACTTGTACCCTTTTGCATTCCATGAGGATATGAACTTGCTGCCGAACTGTGGCCAACCTGTCTGGCGGTAGCCTTGCGGACATACTTCTTGTATCTAAATCTGCACCTATATAGGTAATAGATTGACAGGGCAATAAGGCAGATTTTTCGAAATTTATAGTAATGCCTAGCTGGGCACAAATTGTGATTGTATAGTCCCTGGCTTGAAGGAGTTGATGCCTGGTAGTAGCAGTAAGGAGCCAGTCGTCTAGACATGGAAACACCTGGAATCCTTGACGCCTCAGGTGAGCCGTGACTACTGCCATGCATTTGGTGAACACCCTGGGGGCTGTGGTGAGACCAAAGGGCAGAGCTCTGAACTGGTAATGACCGTCTCCCAGCTGGAAGCGAAGGAATCTCCTGGAGTGCCTGTCCATTTTGATGTGATAGTACGCATCCTGAAGATCTATTGAGCACATCCAATTGTCCTGACCCAAAAAGGGTAGAATGGACTGTAGCGTTACCATCTGAAACTTTGTTCTTTGAACAGACTTGTTTAGTCTGCTGAGATCCAATATTGGTCTCCAGTCCCCTGTCTTTTTTGGTACCAAAAAGAACCTTGAGTAAGCTCCGGATCCGAGTTGGTCTGCCGGGACTTCCTGGATGACTCTTTTTTCTAGCAGTCTTGAAACTTCTATGACTACTTGGGCCCTCAGATTGGGTGGAACATCTGGAAGGGATTTGCTTGACAGTACGGAGGGTTGAAAGAAGGGAATTATGTAGCCTCCGGATATGATCGAGTGAACCCATTTGTCTCACGTTAGGTTTTGCCAGGCTTTTGGGTACAGTGAAAGTCTTCCCCCGACTGCCTCCAGAGGCGGGCAGCTGGGCAACCCTTCAGGGATGCTGGAAGGGCTTGTCAGAGAAGGATTCTCTGCTGCCCTGGTTCTCCGGACCCCCTCTGCCCCAAGGGAGGCGTTTGTTGTTGTTGTTTCCTCCTCTGCCCCGGAGGAAAAATCACTATGTGTGTCAGGTGAGGCTCCCTGGGATTTCCGAAACCACATTTTACCACTCTTCTGACCCTTGGGATATGGTCTAGAAGGAGTGGAAAAAAAGACTTCCACGGCAGAGAGAGTCTTGCCTTCTTGTTTACACCTAGTCAGAGTGTCTTTCACCTGTGGTCCAAAAAGAAATGAACCGTCAAAGGGAGTGTTGGTGAATGACGCTCTAAAAGGTTCCGCAAAATTACACAGCCGCATCCATGCGTGTCTCCTGAGGGCCACGCCTGTACTTGCAGCTCTACTTGCACCACCGGCTGTATAGGAAATGAGCCTCATGGAGGAGTTAACTACCGAATTAAGGGTCGCCAGCTGAGAAGCCACTTTAGCTTGAGCCCCTTCAGCTGATGGATCCTGGAGAGACTCTCCAAGCTCTTTCAGGAGATCCCTCTGCAGCCTGGTAAAATGGCATAAGTAATTCAGCGACCTCATGGAAAAGGTCGCTGAAGCAAACATTCGCTTCCCGTATCTATCCATGGTCCTAGACTCCTTGTTAGGAGGATGGACAGAGGAAGAAGTTTCCGCTAACTCCTTTTTAGTGGCTGCTGCTACCACCATGGCATCTACGGAACACCCTTAGTAAGGAACTGTTTATCAGGGGGTGCAGTGATAAACTTGCCGGGTCTCCTCGGGGTTGGTTCCACTGTATCCGGGGCTGACCAAGCCCTTCGAGCCACCACTGACATTAGTGGCTCGAAAGGCGGAGACACCCCGGAGGTGGAAGGTTGGGAACCGAACGCATCCAGGAATACAGATTCGTCCTCGGTAGGGGCTAGCGAAGTCCAGTTCCCCCATTGCTTAAGAATTTCTAGGATGTCCGAAAAGGAAACATCTTCAGAGGGGGATCTCAGGGACCCTTCCGATTCATCCAAATCCGTATCCGAAGTGACAGACTCAGGGGAGTCAATGTGCTTCCTCTTGCACTTCCTCTTCCAAGGGGGCTCCTCTGAATGATCAAGGGAGGCCTCGGAAGAAGAGGAAATACCCAATGGGGTGCTCTGGAGCGCCGGTTCCCCACGCTTGGGGTCTGGAGGAGGGGCAGAGGTTGACGCAGGGACTACAAGGGACGGAGCCAGTGGGGTCGAAAGTGGAGCAGACTCAGAGGCCAGTACACTCCTCATGACATCGAAGGTGTCCCTGCCACGATGCAGAGAAGGCTCCGGTTCCGAGAAAACCGGAATCCTCCTCCGCACCGAGGGAGACGGCTCCGAGGCCAATGTAGGAGCCGAGCTCACCTGCGCTGACGCTCCGAGAGGGAGAATGGGGTCGGACAAGGGTCCGATGCCACTTGTCCCCTCGGAGCCGACGAGGGAGTCTCGGTGCCCAGATCCCTTGACAGATGGCACCATCGAGGGGACCGGAGCCGACGACGGAACCGAAGGGGGAATCGTTATTGGTGCCGACGGTTCCACGATTCGAACCCCCAACTAACTCCGGCTCCAAGCTCAATGGAGTCGGAGGAGGAACATCGATGGAAGCGGACCGAGCCGACACCTGTTGAGGAGGGCTGGACAACATTTTGGCCAGTGCCTGCGACTTCAACAACCTACTGACCACTCTCTCTACATCGTGATCCGAGAGCCTAGAGGACCGAGAAGAGAGGGAGGATCTGTGACTGCGGTCACTCTGCAACAGGGGAGACCGAGGGGTCAAATGTATAGACGCTAGAGACGGGGACCTCGGCCTCTTGTGGGTCCGCGACGGCTCTGAAGGTACTGGTGGAGCCGACGGGGAGGCAGTCTCCTCGCTTCGAGCAGGAACCGAAGTAACAGGTAAAGCTTGGGCCAATGACGGCTCCGAGCTGGGAGCCGACAATTTGTTCGGTTTAGGAGATTTCACTGGCAGTCTTGGCCAGTGAATCCTGAGGCTTAAGAAGACCCCTCAAAATAAGCTTAGTTTTGCGCTTCTGCAGAACCCTTGGGCTGAATGCATGGCATACAGAACAAGAGTCCTGCAGGTGCACTGCGCCTAAGCAATAGACGCAAGAGGTGTGTCCACCTGTCAGAGACATTTTCTGACAGCATGAGTCACACTTCTTGAATCCAGATACCTTGGATTCTTTAGACATATCCAACTAAGATACTACACCTACACTGAATTGTTTTTGGCCAAAGGCCGAACAGCAAAAAACTAAACAGCCTCTACCACAAAAAACACACAGTATACTACAGGTAGATTTTTTTTTTTAAAGAACTAGGAACCCTCTTACTTAAATGGCTACCTAAGAAATAAAAAGAAGAAAAGGTTTAAACTAAAACGCTAGAAGGGATAGAGGCGGAGGGGGAGAACTCTAATTTAAACGAGTTCTAAGGGAAAACTACAATTACACTAAACAACCACAAACTAGTTAGCAACTATAATTAAAATAATAAACTATCAAAAAAACCCCTAATCTGACAGAAAAAATAGTGCAATAAAACTTATACGAGCCTGAGTCAGTAACAACGAACCTCGCAGCTGAAGCGGCAAATGAGATCTGGGTAGCTAGCGCTAGGTATCATGGGATAAGGGGTAGCCTCGAGCCAGTAAACAGCTCTCGAGCTACAGAAGATGGCCGAGTCGGAGCCGAGGATCGGCTCCGATCCCAACAAGCAAGAAACGAAGGTGAGCTAGACAAATTAACATTATACCTTTTGTCCTGCAATAGGTGATGACTGGAGCCAGACATTTTGTAAATACTCTGGTTGTGGTGTAAGTCCAAAGGGCAAGGCAAAGAAATGAAAATAGGACGAGCCTGCCAAACACCTCAGGTACTTCCTGAATATGGGCTTTACTGGGATGTGCAGGTAAGCATTCTTTATATAGAATGGCTGTGTAAAATCTTACCATAACCATAGATGTCCTTCTCTTCCATGTTAAAGTATTCTTGTTGCGGCATTTTCTGCCCTTAGGCGACTCGTACATCAGCTCCTATACAAAAGATTCAGCTTGGCTGTTGCAGCTGCATGGGATGTCACACATAGGACCATAAACCAGGGGCCTTAAATGTGACGTCTGCAAGCACAATCCTCAGAACTTGAAGCTCAGCAGGTACAGTAGAAGGCCAAGCAGGAAGAGGTGCCAGTGGTGTCAGGTATGAGACCCACAGGTCCTTCTGTAGTGTGTGTGTGTGTGTATGTATACAATACACACACACACACACACGTATATATATATATATATATATATATATATATATATATATATATATATATAAACAGATATATAGATATCTATATATCTATCTATAGATATTTATACATTTTATATATATATATATATATATATATATATATACTGCCTCCCCGTCGGCTCCACCAGTACCTTCAGAGCCGTCGCGGACCCACAAGAGGCCGAGGTCCCCGTCTCTAGCGTCTATACATTTGACCCCTCGGTCTCCCCTGTTGCAGAGTGACCGCAGTCACAGATCCTCCCTCTCTTCTCGGTATATACACACACACACACACACACACACACACACACACATACAGATATCTATATAGATATCTATGTATCTAGATATCTATCTATATATCTATAGCTATCTATCTATATACATCTACGTATCCACCTATATGCATCTATTTATAGATATCTATTGGTGTCCCCCATTTGCCTGTGTGGGGTGGCAGTGGCCAAACTAAAAGGGCAAATCAGTAAACTGGAAATGAGAGGAGGGCCCAGAGAAACACAGAAATCTTCTGTGGGAAAGTCTGATGGGTATGTTTAAGTAGGTCTCCTTTAGGTCCAAGGTGGCTATGAAGGCTTTGGCTGGTATGAGAGGACGCAGAGTTGCAAGTGATAGCATTTTGAAGGTGGGCATCAGAAGGTAAAGAATTAAGGAGAGGTCTAAGATGGGTCTCCATGGACAGTCTTTCTTGGGAACCAGGAAGAGATGGGAGTAGAATAAGTTTCCTTCCTGCCCTGAGGGGACGAGTTTCTATGGTACCCAGCATCAGAAGATCTGTCAGAACCTGTGGAAGGAGATGCTGTTGGTTTTTGGGAGGGAAAGTGATGCCTCTCATGGGTGTTTTTGATTTCAAGGAGAGGAAATATCCTTTTTGTACTAAGGATAGTACCCATTTGTCTGAAGTTATGGTTTCCCACAAGGGGAAGCAGTGGGAAAGGCGGACTGAGAGTGGTAGGGGGGCAAGACAGTCACGCATTGTTGAAGCTTCCTCTGCCCTGAAAAGGCTGTTTAGGTTGAGGATGTGGAACAGCAGGTCTGAAAGTGGTCGGTCTTCTTGCACCTCTTCTGGATCTGGAAGAGGAAGTACCCGCCTGGACTGGGTTTCGCCTTACAAAGGTGGCTTTAGCTGGATAGTTTCTGTAGTACTTGGGAATGGGGGACACCAATAAATGTTTTATGTCCTGCAATTCTTTACTTTTTTCTTGCATATTTTTAAAAAGATCTGCAGATTGTTTTCCAAAAAGGAAACTGTGGTCCAGAGGGGCATCCAAGATCTTTGACAAAGTCTTCTGGGAGATTTTGAAGTCTCAGCCAGAAGCATCTCCTGAGAACTGAAGCAGATGCTGCAGAACAAGCAGATGCTTCAGCAGCATCATAGCTGCATCTAATAGTGTCTGACTACTTGTGTAGCCAGAGAAAGTTTGGAGGAGATGTCAGCCTTAATGGGGCAGTCAGGAATAGTGGCCAGCATGGAAGAGGCTCGAGAGACCAAGTCCAGAGCATATTTAGTCATATGTGTCTGATAGTTAATGGCTCTGAAAGCCAAAGTGGAGGAGGTGTAGACCTTCTTACCAATCCTATCCATACATTTGCTGTCTTTACTCATGGGTAGGATTGAGGTGGAGGGAAGGAGTCTGGATTGCTTATAAGGATAGGTGGCAATCACTGCTGGGTCTGCTAAGTGTGGTTTGACTCCATTTCCGCTCATCAGGCACCTTGTAAAAGCGATCTGGTCGCTTGGGGGTAGGTGGCTGTGAGTCTGGAGTCTTAAATGCAGAATTAAAGGCATCCAGGTATGCAGGTAGAACTAGTGGAACAGCAGAAGGGGAGGGGGATTCTACTTGAAGCTCAAAACACCTCTTCTGGGTATCAGACAATTGTGGGGTATCCCATTTGATGTAATCTTTCATTTTGGTGACAGTCTCACCAAATGTGATATCCTCAGGGGGTGAACCTTCCTCTACAGATTCCTCATCAGGAGAATAATACAAGAAGGTGCATGACATTGAGTCCTCAGAGGAGGAAAAGGATGTATCATACTCTTCTTCCCTAACCTGAGATGTCGGGGGGGGGGGGTGAGCAAAAGTAAAGCAGTAGAGGATGAGGCTGAAGGCCTAAGGGCTATAAAGGCCTGCATCAGGGAAGAAGTGAAGGACTGCCAGTCAGGCAGGCCTTCTGCAGTGGGAGAGGCATGCTTGGTTTTCATTTTTTTTTTTTTTTGGGGGGTACATGTTGCAGCAGGCCTGGAATCGGGTCTGGTAGGGACAGTATCCAAAGGCAGGATCCCGGTCGGAGGCACCACAGATTCTGGTTCCCTCTTGACCTCGACAGTAGTCAGGATCTGGGTTGGCTCTGGGGACGTGTCGGTCGTCCTCTGAGCAATGGCTTCCAGAAAGGTCCACTGGATGTCCCTCAGCTCCTAAATCGGCGGCTGGCGGGGCATCCGGTAATGGAGCGGCAGACAAAGAGGACCTAGGAAACTTGGCCGTCTTATGCGGAGGTTCTGATGTGGCCTCCGAGGCAGGACCCATCCTTAGGGCTAACCACTTAAGGCACTGGTTTTCAAAATAGAGGTTAAGCATGGCCAGATGGCTACATAGGGTCTTCTGCACAAACAACTGACAAATGGAGCAAGTGGTATGGTTGTGCTCCCGGCCTAAGCAGAAAACACACAGATCATGGGAGTCTTTATGGGGTATCTGGCACCCGCATTGGCATTTAGCCTTTTTATCTGACATCGGGTATAAATTGCTACAACAAACCAAGCCAAAGCAATAACAATCAGATCATGAAGGAGGAAAAAAAAAAAAAAAAAACGGGTTACTTAGCTTTACTGAGACATCTGATGTGAAGGAGCAAACACACAATGTGTCAGTCTGCGACTGAAAAGTTCTGGGGAGTGTGCGTGCAGACGTCACATTTAAGGCCCCTGGTTTACGGCCCTACATGCGACGTCCCACGCAGCTGCAATAGCCAAGCTGAAGCTTTTGTATAGGAGCCGACGTACGAGTCACCCGAGGGCAGGAAATCCCACAACAAGAATACTGCAACATAGGAATAGAAGGACATCTAACGTTGCCACGAACCCTTGAGGCAGGAGCAGAAGGAAGAGGGTGGGGAGGGTGAGCATCCTGAAGCTAGGCACCTTTTGGAAGGGGTTGAGACGAAAGAGATCTAGTATAAGTCTCCATGGTCCATCCTTTCTGGGAACTAGAAAAATTCTGGAGTAAAATCCTCTTCCTTTTGTTTCTAGAGGCACTGTTTCTATGGTGCCTTGAGTCAGCAGAGCTTGCAGTACCGGTTGCAGGAGTAGCAGCTGACTGGCGAGAGGCTGTGGAATGTCCAATCTTACTGACGGGGTGATCCAGGTCATGAAGTACATGCTCTGGATGATGGAAGGAACCCATTTGTCCGAGGTAATGTGGGACCATACAGGGAGACCGTGAGAGAGACGGGCAGACAGGGGGGTAGGGGGGTTAGTAATGAGGTTGGCAGGTAGTGAGACACTATCTGCCCTAGCCTGAAAGGAAGGTCTCTGTCTGGTGGCTGGAGAATCTCTAGCCGGAGAGGCCTGCTTTCTAGGAGGTCTCCAGGACCTGGAAGGAGCCACAGGGCGAGAAGGTTTTCTAATGAATTGCATTTTGGCAGGGTAGTTCTTATGGAATTTGGGATTGGCGAAACTAGCAGGTGTTTTAGGTCCTACATTTCTTTTCCTTTTTGTTGTAGAGACTTGAAAAGGGTAACTACTTTGGTGCCAAACAAATCTGAATGACCTAGAGGGGCATCAATCAGTTTAGCCCTTAATCGTCGGGGAGGGGCTGCAGACGTAGTCAGGAGAACAGAAGTTGATACAGCTGACCTAGCTCAGGCTTCGTCTGCATCACAGCTGCACCTTATGGAGTGTCTATTCACCTGGGAGGTGAGAGCTAGCAGGGAGGACAGGGATGCGTTGGCTGTACAGTCAGGTATGTCAGCTAATTCCTTAGTGGCCTCATCTATCAGGGCTAAGTAGTACTGAACGATGTGAGTCTAGTAATTTGTGCCTCATCTAGCAGGGCTAAGGAGTACTTAGCCATGTGAGTCTGGTAATTTGTAGCCCTGAATGACAGGTAGCTGATGTGTAGATTTTCTTCCCAAGGCATTCCACTGTCTTGCTGTCCATGTCAGCTGGAAATATTTTTGTGCTAGGCAATAGCTTGAAAGCCCTATTGGTGGAAATGGGGACAGCGGCTGGGTCAGCCGGGGGGGGGGGGGGGGGGGGGGGGGGCGGCATTTAAGCAAAAGTTTTTCTGATTCGGGGACCTTGTACAACCTGTCAGCCCTGTGAGGGGCTGGAGGTTGGGAGTCAGTGTTAAGAGATGCTGAGGAAAAAGCATCCAGAAAGGATGGCAGAATAGGAGGGATAGCAGAAGGACTGGGAGAGTTCATCTGTATGAGGTCATAGAACCTCTTTTGGAACGCAGTCATGTCAGTGGATTCCCACTTGAAATGATCTTTCACTTTACTGATACATAGTTTCCCTAAAGGTTAAATCCTCTACTGGGGAGTCAGGCTCAATATGCTCTTCCTCTGGTGATCCATATCCCAGCGGAGAGGAGATCTGTAAGGGATAGGAGAGGGAGTTCTCTGAGAAAATGAAAGTTCTTCCTCTTCTACATCCCTCCAGGCCCAGGAGACCTTGGGGCTTACGACTTAAGAGAGGAGGGACAATGCTAGGGCTTCCTGTCAAAGTAGGACGTAGGGCCATGAAGGCATTGAATAAGCTTTGGCTGAAAGCTTGCCAATCGGACATGCTTTCAGGTGGAGAAGATAAGATACTTTGTCTTTTGTTTTTTCTTGAGAGGCCTAGCTGGAGTCTGGCTAGTAGAAGGCCTCGAGTCAGACGAAGGGATGGGATTGGTGGAAGAAAGAGTTTCACATGTAGCCTGGCTAACAAGGGAGGATCTAGAGGTAAGCAGGCTGGTAATGCGGAGAGGTACACTTTCACTGATGAACAGAAAAGTCCACCCTTTATAAGATGACACATATATAAGAGGACTGGGGGGTGTCAGCCTCGTAAGGGTCTCTTTTCCTGTCCCAGACACCACTGAGTAAATCTTTCCCATTTAGAAAGGTATGGCTTTTGAGTAGTGGGTTTCCTGGCCTACCTCAGGACTGACAGCACGTCCTCTGAATAGTGGTGTCTGAATAGGGTTAGTAATTTATCACCCACAGAGTCAGGGATAGCATTTGCAAGTGTGGGTGTAGCAGAGTTTCTCTGTCTTGTGTCAGAAGGTCCACCTTGTGGGGTAAATTGCAGTGACTGCCCTTGGCTAAACTGTATAGAAGGAGGAACCAGTGCTGCCTTGGCCACTAGGGAGTCACTAGCAAGATTTTTGGTTTGTCCTTACTGATTTTCAGGACTTTCTTAATCAGAGGGAATGGGGGAAGGTTTAGAGAAACTTCCCCTCCCAGGTAAAACTGAAGGCGTCTACTCTCCAGGCTTGCGGGGAGTAAGTCTTTGTGCAGAAGGTCTGCAGCTGCCTGTTCTGGGGGGAGGCAAACAGGTCTATTTGTAGAGTGCCCCACCGGTGGACTAAGTCTAGGAAGACCGTCCTGTCCAGCATCCATTCGTGTTGTGGAGAGGATGTTCTGCTCAGGAGATCTGCTTGCTTGTTGTCTTGCGAATGGATGTAGCTGGCTTGCAGGGATAGGTTGTGCTGGGATGCTAGATCCAAAATTAGTAGGGCTAGCCTGCACAATTGGTATGCCTTGGTACCTCCCCGTTTGTTGATGTACCACATTACAGTGGTATTGTCCATCACTATCAGAAGTGTACCTGGTAGCAGTAGGGGTAGGAAGGTCTGTAGAGCTAAAAGAACTGCTGTCATCTCGTTTACATTGATATGTTTGGTTTCCATGTGAGGTTGCCACTGGGCTTGGACTCTGTAAGAGTGCAAGGTGGCTCCCCAACCTGAGTGAGGCATCTGAATGCAATATTTGTGTGGGTTGAGGGGGCTGCAGTGGAAGCCCTGGGTTTAGCTGTACTTGTTGGATCCACCAAAGGATTTCTTTCTTTAAAGAGGGAAGAAGGGGAATAACTAGTTCCAAGTGATTCTGGTGTTGTGACCAGATATTTTTGAGGTACCATTGCAGTTTTTGCATATGCATTCTGGCCAATGGTAGCATGGGAATGGTTGCTGCCATCAATCCCTGGAGTTGAAGGAATTGCCTTGCAGTGACTGTCTGGGAGAACAAGACTTCCTGGAAGTGGGAAGTTAAGACACAGAACCTTGCCCTGTGGGAAAAAGGCTTTCATTTGTTCTGTATTGATTCTGCAACCTAGGAATATCTTGTCCTTGTCTGGGTCCAGGGAGGACTACTTGAGGTTTTGGGTGAACACTAGACTTTAGAGTAGGGACACAGTGAAGTGTAGATGTCTTAAGAGGGAATCTTCTGATTGTGCTAGGATAAGGATGTCGTCCAGATATGGGTAAATCTGGAGTCCTTGGGTCCTGCAGAAGGCAATGGCTGGAGCTAGGCACTTTGTAAACACTCTTGGGGCAGTGGATAAGCCAAAGGGCAAGGCCGTAAATTGGAAGTGCGAGGATGGCCCAGAGAAATGCAGGAATCATTTGTGTGAAGCCCTGATGGGAATGTGCAGGTAAGCATCTTTTAGATCCAAGGTGACCATGAAAGCATTTGAGGGTATGAGGGGCAAGAGAATGGGAAGTGACAGCATTTTGAAGGATGGTACCTACAGGTAAAGGTTTAGGAAGGAAAGATCCAAAATGGGTCTCCAGGGATCGTCCTTTCGAGGGACCAGGAACAGACAGGAGTAGAATCCTTTTCTTTCTTGTCCTGTGGGAACAGGCTCTATTGTACCTTGTTGCTACAGGTCTTACAGAATTTGTGGTAGGAGATGGCACTGTTTTTTGGGGGAAATGAAATGCCTTTCCGGGGGGGGGGGTTAGTTTCTAGGATAAAAAGTAAACTTTTTGAATAATGGTTAATACTCATTGGTCTGTGGTGATTTTCCGTCAGAAGGGGAAGCAGTGGGTAAGGCGAGCTGAGTGGGGCAGATGAACAATGCAGTCATGCATTACTGGGAACTCCCCTGTCCTGAAGGGGTTGTCTGGGCTGAGAAGGTGGGCCAATGGGCCTGGATGAGGAATGTCTTCTAGTTCCTCTTCTGGGTCTGGAGGAGGAGGCAGCAGAATGCGGGCTACGCCTAACAAAGGTAGTCTTAGCCGGGTAGTTCCTATAAAATTTGGGTATAGGGGAAACCAGGGTATAGGGGAAACCAGAAGATGTTTAATATCCTGTAACTCTTTGCTTTTTTCTTGTAGATTCTTAAATAGGTCTGCATATTGCTTTCCAAAGAGGAAGTTGTGATCCAGGGGAGAGTCCAAGATTTTGGACTTGAAGTCATCTGGCGGATTCCGTAGTCTAAGCCAGGAATATCTCTTAAGGACAGATGCTGATGCTGCAGAGCGAGAAGAAGCTTCTGCAGCATTGTAGCTGCATCTTATGGAGTGTCTAACCACTTTGTAGTGCTAAGGACAATTTGGAGGAGATATCCGTTTTAATGGGACTGTCAGGAATTGAAGCCAGCATAGAGGTGGCTTGGGATACTAAGTCCAGGGCATACTTGGTCATGTGTGTTTGATAGTTAATGGCTCTGAAGGCCAAAGTGGAGGACGTGTACACCTTCTTGCCCATCCTATCCATGGATTTGCTATCTTTATCCATGGGCAATAGGGAGGTAGAAGGTAGCAACCTAGACTGTTTATCAGGTGCAGTGGCACTCACTGCTGGGTCTGTTAAGGGTGGCTTTATGAAAAATTTGTGTTCCTCTGGCACCTTGTAGAAGTGGTCTGGGCGCTTAGGTGCAGGAGGGTGGGAGTCAGGAGTTCTAGAGGCTGCAGTAAAGGCATCCAAGTACGCAGGAAGAACAGGGGGTACAGCTAAAGGGGAGGGTGACTCCACTTGCAGCAGTTCAAAGTATCTTTTCTGGGTTTCTGTCATTTGGGAAGTATCCCATTTGAAATAGTCTTTCATTTTGGTGATGGTTTCATCAAATGTAATGTCTTCACGTGGAGAATACCCTTCCGCAGAATCCTCAACTGCAGAGTAATATTTCGTAGGAGAAATAATCTGGGATGCATAAGAGATGGATTCATCCGAGGAAGAGTAGGCAGATTCATGTTCTTCCTCCTCCTCTAGGAGGGGAGCTATGCAAATAGAAGAGGCAAAGGTAGGCCTGCGGCATAGCTGAGGCAATGTAGTTGTGGGTGAGGTAGAAGGCCTAAGGGCCATAAATGCCTGCATAAGAGAAGAGGTGAAGGCCTCACAGTCTGGAGGGGTGTCAGAAGCAGGCGTAATATGTTTTGTTTTCTGCTTCTTTTTGGTTGGAGTCGGTCTAGAGCTGGGTTTGGCAGCGGCAATATCCGAGGTCTGGATCCCGGTCGAAGGACCTCCAAAATCTGATCCCCCCCTCGACATCGACAGGCAGTGTCTGAGAAAGCACAGTGGACGTGCCAGATGTCGGCTGTGCAGCGCCCCCCGCGAGGGAGGTCGATGGAGTCGACGGATCCACCAAACGCTCCTCAACTCCTACATAGGTAGTTGGCTGGGCATCCAGGTGCGAAGTGGCAGGCGATGAAGGCCTAGAAATCTTGACCTTTTTATGCGGAGGTTCTTGGGCAGCCATCAAAGCGGGATCCATCTTGGCAGCCAGGAGTCTGAGGCACTGGTTTTCTAAGTAAAGGTTTAAAGCAGCCAGATGGCTATGTAAGGTCTTGGGCACAAAAGATTTACAAATAGGGCAGGTGTTACGGTCGTGTTCCTGGCCTAAGCAGAAAACGCATTTGTCATGGGTGTCCTTATGGGGAATTTGGCACCCACACTGGCACTTTCCCTTTTTACCTGACATCAGCTGAAAGCTACAACAACCAAGCCTAAACAATGCGAAAGATTGGTAAAATATTAGAAAGGCAAAAATCCAAGGGGTTACTTACCTATAGTTGATCAGACGTCTGAAGAGCGATCATAAGATGCAAAGTCGTCTGCGGCTGAAAAGTTTTGAGGATTGTGCGCAGAGACGTCACACACAAGGTCCCTGGTTTATGGCCCTGTGTGTGACATCCCACGTAGTTGAAACAGCCAAGCTGAAGCTTCTGTATAGGAGCCGACGTACTCACACCAAGAATACTGAAATACAGCATTAGAAGGACATCATTCCCTTCCAAGGCAAAGGCAGGGCGGTCTACTTTCCAAACCAGAGGACTTGGGACTATGGAGCAAAATAGAAGAGACTGTCTGTTAAGAGTGGAGGCAGAGAGATCTACCTGAGGAATATCCCATCAACGGACAATGTCCAGGAACACAACTCTGAAGCATTCATTTGTGAGCTTCTGTGCTGCACCTGCTCGAACACTGTAGATTGTGCTCCAAGGTAATGTAAACTGCCTGAAGAGTCACCTGACAATGGAAGCTATATCCCAGACCAGAAGACCTAGCCAGCAAAGAAGAGAGGACCTTGTAACCCCCCCCCCCCCCCCCGCTTGTTGACATACCACATTCCTGATGTTGTCTGTGGAAATTCTGAGTGGTCTAGGATGAAACAGGGAATGAAGATGATGGAGGGTCAGAAACAGAGCCCTAATCTCATTTATACAGATATGGTCAGATCTCTGATGAGGACAGAGACCCTGAACCTTGAAGGGGCTGAAGGAGGCACCTTATCCCCTACCTGGGGGTCTGTAAAGAGCTCGAGTCGGGACTGGAGCTTGGAAAGAGCCTTGTTTTGAAAGAAAGTTGATGAATCCACCAATGAAGTTCAAGCCTGAGACAGGAAAGAAAGGGTACGAGAATTCCAAGGTATGGCAATGATGAAGCCATACTGATGAACTGGCACTGAAGCTTTTTCATGTGGAATCTGGCTAGAGCGGGCATGTTAATGGTGAGAGCCATGAACCAGAGAGAACCCTGAAAAAAATCCATGGCCGTGATTGAAGCCAGAGGAAGAGACTTGAAAAAGGCAGTGCCAGAAAAGGCCTTGGGGGCAGGGAGACATACCAACATGTTAACGGTCCGAAGCCTGCAACCAAGGAAAATATGATCCTGAGAAGGCATCAGGGCTGATTTCTGGAAGTTTGTGAACGGACAAAAGTACAGTTGTGTACACTTACCATAAATGTACATGTTTGAGTGTATTCACTGTTGCAGTCATTACATTTGGGTTATCTGCTTGTAGTAGCCCTCAGTTGGCCTGATTAACAAAGTCTTGGGTCCTGCGTCGGTTGCTTTCTCTTCTGTGATGTCAGGTCGTCAGGGGTATAAAACATGCAGATGACGCCATTACATCAGTTTTTCTTGTCCCAGATGTCAGGTGCCCCCCTAATAGGAAGCAATTATATATATATATATATATATATATACACTATATATATATATATATATATATATATATATATATATATATATATATATATTTATATAGATAGATACACAAGGCTATACCTCCAACAAAAAAGCAAATACACCAAAAAGCTTTTAAGCATAATAAAGGAGAGTAGAGGTATAGCCAAAAGAAGTCAGGGGGCTGCAGGAGTGTCATTCAAAGGGGATCCAGTGTCTGTCTGCCTGGGATGACATACTTGACAAGCCACGCTGCTTCGCAAGGGACGGCTTGCACCTGTCACCCCTGGGATTCCGGATATTGGCTAAGGCTCTTGCCACCCCCATAGTGCCTTTTTTAGGAAAGGCTCAAATTCTAAACCTACCACCCTAGAAAACAAAAATGGAAACTGAGGGTAATGCTGCTCAATGCCAGAAGTCTAAATCTCAAAATGCACGCACTCGAGGCCCTTCTCAGTATGGAGAACATCGATGTCTGTGCTGTAACTGAAACCTGGTTCAAGGCTCCTGAGAGCACCCCGGCACTATTAGGTTTTACCTCATATCATGCGTTCCGGCCCCAAAACCCGGACCACACCACAAAAGGAGGGGGTGTATCCATATTCATAAAGGATACTCACACCTCCAGGTTGGTGGCAACGCATAAAGCTTCGGAAACCATCCAGGTGCAACTAACCATAGGCAAAACTGCTCTACAAATTGTAGCATGCTACAGGCCACCCTCTCAAACTCAGTAACCCCACACAGCCTTCCTGAAGACACTGGAGGGTATAAATGTATCTCCAAACACCATCATAATGGGTGACTTCAACTACCCGAATATAGACTGGGAACATTACTCAAGCCCTAACTTTCTAGCCCAACGGTTCCTGGAGTTCATAAATTCAAATGCCATGGAACAGCTAGTCACTGTTCCCACGAGAGGAGAAAATATACTAGATCTCATTGTCACAAACATGGGGACAAAATGCTCCACACCGGAAGTATATCCCTCATTGGTGAGATCTGATCATACACTAATCTCACTGGAAATCCACATCCCGCCCCCACCCCAAGCAAAAAAGACCATAGTGAAGAACTTCTCTAAAGCAAACTTCACACTACTCAAGACTGGTGTGGTATCCTTCAAGGCCCCTGAGCCAGAGGAAACCACAACCCAAGCTGCGGAAGCCCTTACAAATGCCTTCTATGAACACCTCCAGGACTGCATGGATCAGGCAATCCCAAATAAAACCAAGACTCTTTCCACAAAGGGCAAACGTCCAGTCTGGTGGACCCCAGCCATTAACAAACTTTACAATAAGAGGAGAAAGCTATTACATGATAGAACAAAATCCATAAAAGGGAAGTCACCCCTGATCATTATTAGTAAAAAATACGAGCACTCATAAAATCAACTAAGGCCAATTTTGAGAGAAAAATTGCCATGGATTCAAAGGACAATCATAAGGCCTTTTTCAGCTATGTTAGGAACCTGGGTGGAAACTCCCAGATATGCTCAGAATTAGTCCAAAATGATACAAAAATCACTGAACCCACAGACATTGCCAACATACTGGCAGACAGGTTCAGTGCAAACTTCACCCCTCTCCCCTAAAGGAGAGATAACTATCCCAGCCGAGTGTAGCCTCCCGGACATCTCAAATGCGCAGGTGAAAGCTGCTCTCTCTAAAGCTAAAAACACAGCATCAATGGGACCGGATGGTGTCCCCGGCTGTGTGCTACACGAGCTAAATGAGGAATTAAACCCGCACATAAGGCAGCTGTTTAATCTCAGCCTTACCACAGGATACGTGCCCAAGGAGTGGCGTACGGCAACTGTGGTCCCACTCCACAAAGGCGGTGCCTCTACGGACCCTGGTAATTACCGCCCCATAAGCTTAACAAGTCTAGTCTGCAAAGCTATGGAGAGGATCATAATGGAGCTCATAAACAAAGATATAGGGGACTTGCAGACATTGGACCTGACCCAGTTTGGCTTTGTCAAGGGAAGATCATGCCTTTTGAACTTGGTTGACTTCTTCGAAACAGTCACCAAGGCCATTGATGAGGGAAAGGCAGTCCATACAGCCTACCTTGACCTTGCAAAGGCTTTCGACACAATACCCCACTTGGGTATTGTAGAAAAACTTACCAGATTAAATGTAAACCCATATGTCACAAGATGGGTTGCAAACTGGCTTAAGGACAGAACCCACAGGGTTAGAGTTGCTGGCGCTGTGTCAGACTCCAAGCCGGTCACAAGTGGTGTCCCACAGGGCTCGGTCCTTGGCCCCCTATTGTTTGGCATCTACTTCTCAGAAGTACAGGCCAACATGGGAGGACTTTGGCTGACAAAGTTTGCAGACGACTGCAAACTGGGCGCCATAGTGGAAAGTGCATCGGACACGGATATCCTTCAGAAGGACTCTCGGAAACAGATAGCTCGTGCCAGAGCCATGGCCTGAAGTTAAACCACAAAAAGTGTATAGTCATAACCTTCGGGAAAAACAAGGTAACCCCAAGCTACCATATAGGTGGCAATCCACTAAGCACAGAAGAGGTTATCAGGGACCTGGGGACCCAGGTTGACAGTGGCCTTTCTTTGACACTCACATTGCTAAAGTGGTTAGAAAGACCTTCTACATTGCCCACCTGATCATGAAGGGATTCACATCCAGATCTAGTGAGGTCATTGTTCCCTGTACTCTTCACTTATCAGACCAATGATCGAGTACAATGCCCCATTCGGGATGTATCTCACCCGACATCTGCAGCAATTGGAGAGACCCCAAAAGTTCCTCACCAAAAGGATAAAGGGACTCCAAAATCTGTCATATGCTGCCAGATTGAAGAAACTCCAGCTCTATTCAGTCGCATACCGTCTGCTCAGAGGTGACATGTGCCTGACATACAAGGCCATGTCCAACCCGGAATTAATGGACATGCTCCACCTCAAAAAATCCAAATCCACCAAAACCACTAGAGCAAGCGACTTAAACCTTAGCACGGATATAAATAGGACGTGCTGGAGGGATAGATTTATCACTCAGAGACTCCCTATGCTGTGGAATAAAATCCCGGTCCATGTGAGGCACAGCACCTCGCTGACTCTGTTCAAGAGAAATCTAGACCTGTGGATGGGAGATCGTAGGTTTACCCCAGGAATCATCTCTGTGTCACTGCTGGACAGAGGCACAACAAACTAATGGGCACAGTATTTTTTCATATAAGGGGTGGCATAAGCCACAATAATTTGGGCTAGGCTTATAAATGCCTTAGGGCAGATAGCCTAGTATAAACCTATGAACCTATGAACTAGGACTGCAACAGTGAATACACTCAAACATCTACATTTATGGCAAGTGTACACAACTGTAATATGTTCTTCGTGTTTCACTGTTGCAGTAGTTACATTTGGGTAGATTCCTAAAGCTAAGGATGGGAGGAGGAATTTAGATAGCATTATGACCAACTATAAGGCCCTGCAAGACTGCAGTGGCAAAACCAGCTCTGGATTTAGAGAAAATTGGCAAATGGTAATGCTTGGTGAAAGTATGTACAGAACTCCAGGTAGCAGCTTCTAGGATGTCCCTGGTAGGGATACCTCTATGAAAGGCTGTAGAGGTAGATGCAGCCCTGGTTGAGTGGGGTCTGATCCCCTGTGGGATAGGTTTTCCATGGTGCTTATAGCAGAAATTAATGCAATGGCGTATTCAGAAATGGTTTGCTTTGAAATAGCCTTCCCCTCTGCAGCAAATGCCACCAGACGTTGTTCAGATTTCCTTTGAGGTTTAGTCCTGTCCAAGTAGAATCTAAGTTGTCTGTGCACATCTAAGGAGTGCAGTATCCGTTCCCCCTTGTTCTGTGGATTAGGAAAGACGGTTGGCAAATGAAAGGACTGATTAAGAGCCACACTGGATACCACCTTGGGCATGAAGGAGGGATTGGTTCTGAGGGACACTCTGTCCTAAGATGATGAAAGGCTCCACTGCCATAAGGGCCTGTAATGCAGACACCCTTCTTGCTAAAGTGATTGCTAAAACGAAAACTTTTTTCCAAGAAAGGAATTTTAAATCTACAGTAGCAGCTGGCTCGAAAGGAGGAAGAGTGAGTTTCTCCAATACAAAGTTAAGGTCCCAGGCTGGAGTTGGAGCTCTCCTGGGTGGTCTTAAATTTTTGGCCCCTCTGAGGAAAGTACAGTTGTGTACACTCACCATAAATGTAGATGTTTGAGTATATTCACTGTTGCAGTCATTACATTTGGGTAATCCTGCTGGCAGGTTGCCTTCAGCCGGCTTGAATTCCAAAGTCTTGGGTCCTGCTTCGGCTGCTGTCTCCCCTTCCCTGATGTCAGTTCGTCAGGGGTATAAAAGAAGCAGTCAATGCCATTTTCTTCAGTTTTTCTTGCCCCAGATATCAGGTGCCCCCCAAAAGGGTAGCCAAACTTTATGTATATATTCAAAATTACATTAATATAAATTTTACCTTCATTTATAAGCAAATACACCACAAAGGTAGTATAAATCAGAGAAGGAAAGATAAGATCCAAAAGAAATAAGGGGAAGGCGGGTGGGTAACCTGGACTGCAACAGTGAATACACTCGAACATCTACATTTATGGTAAGTGTACACAACTGTACTATGTTCTTCGTGTTTCACTGTTGCAGTCATTACATTTGGATAGAGTCCCAAAGCTATGGTTGGGAGGCTGGAACTAGACAGCAGTAGGAGCAGCTATGAGGCCCTGCAAAACTGTAGTGGCAAAGCCTGCCCTGGATTTAGAGTGGAGTGGCAGATGATAAATGCTTTGTAAAGGTGTGCACTGAACTCCAGGTAGCCGCCTCTAAAATGTCTGTGGTAGGTACTCCCCTGAGAAAGGCTGCTGAGGTGGCTGCAGCTCTGGTGGAATGAGGCCTAATGCCCTTAGGCACTGGCTTGCCATGGTGTAAGTAGCAGAAACGAATGCAGTGGGCTAACCACTTAGAAAGAGTCTGTTTTGAGAAAGTCTTTCATTGTGACCCTGCAGCATATGCCACTAGTAACTGCTCTATTTTCCTAAAAGCTTTGGTTCTGTCCAAGTAGAATCTAAGCTGTCTGTGTACGTCCAAAGAATGCAGAATTCTCTCCCCCTTGTTCTGTGGATTTGGGTAAAAGGTTGGCAGATGGATGGCTTGGTTAAGAGCCCAATGAACACTACTTTGGCATAAATGTTGGGTTTGTCCTCAGGGAGACACTGTCTGGATGAAAAATGATGAAAGGTTCCACAGCCATGAGCGCCTGTAGCTCTGAAACTCATCTTGCAGAAGTAATTGCTAAGAGCACAGCTGTTTTCCAAGATAAAAACTTCATATTAGCTGTAGCAGCTGGCTCAAAAGGAGGCAGGGTGAGCTTTTCCAAGACAAAGTTGAGGTCCCATGCAGGTAACCAAACGGAGCAAAAAAAACCACGTAAATAAAGTAAAATCAAAGCACGAGATGAGACCAAAGTGCAATAGCATACACCAATGTTTAATACCCGCTTTCGTCACAAGACTTCCTCAGAATCCATTCTGAGGAAGTCTTGTGACGAAAGCGGGTATTAAACATTGGTGTACGCTATTGCACTTTGGTCTCATCTCGTGCTTTGATTTTACTTTAGTCCCATGCAGGTATTGGTAGTTTTCTTGGGGGCCTTAAATTTTTGGCTCCTCTGAGGTACTGCCTTAATAAAGGGTGAGAAAAAAGTGGTGGCTCTGTATTGTAATGAGCCGAAATGGCAGAGGCATGAATTTTAATTGATGAAAAAGATAGGCCTTTGTCCAGCATCTTAGTTAAGTATTGCAAAATCTGAGGAATATTTGGTACCACTGTATCAGTCTCTTGTGCCTGGTTCCAGGCACAGAATCTCTTCCATTTTCCAGCATAACACTTTCTAGTACTAGGCATTCTGGCTTCCAGAATGACATCCATCACAGCTTTACTGAGAGGTGTTTTTTGTATGTCTACATTACCCGCCATGCTGCCAAGTTTAATGTCCCGAGTTGGCTGTGCATGATCTGATTGTTATGCTGGGACAGTAGATGAGGTATTTGAGGTAAGGTCCAAGCTGGGAATAGCGATAAGTTCCTTAGTATTGGATACCAGTACTGGCATGGCCAGTCTGAGGCAATCAGTATCATCTTTGGCTTCTCCTATCTGACGTTCAGGAGCACCTTGGGGAGGACAGGCAGTGGAGGAAAGGCATACACTGATAGGTTTTTCCAGGTGAAAGATAGGGCGTCCACTTTCCATGCTTGTCTGTGACAAGTTCTTGTGCAGAATCTTTTTAGTTGGTAATTGAAAGTGGAGGCAAATAGATCTATGTCCGGGCATCCCCATTTCCTTGTTATCAAGCTGAAGACTTGTGGATCCAGCATCCACTCGTGGGGATCCATGAGGTTTCTGCTTAGTTCATCTGCCAGAATATTTTCCTTTCCTGGCAAGAATTGTGCCTGCAGATGAATATGTAAGTCAATAATGTGTTCCACAAAGCCATGGCTAGTCTGCAAAGGGGGTAAGAATGCGTGCCCCCCTGCTTGTTTATATACCACATGACAGTGGTGTTGTCTGTCTTTATCAGTAGTTGTCCCAGATGAAGTAGGTCCTCGAAGGCTGTCAGGGCAATTTGAACAGCTAACATCTCTTTTTGACTGATATGTAGATGCATTTGGTTTGAGGACCATGTACCCTGAATGCTCCTTCCTGCCATGTGGGCTCCCCAGGCATAATCTGATGCATCCATCGTTAGTGTCTGCCAGGCTGGAGGTAATGTGAATGGCTGTCCCTTGTTCTGGTGACAAGCCTTTGCCCACCATCAAAACTCCTGTTGCAGGCAGGGAATGAGAGAAATGACTGTTTCGAGGCTGTGGCAATGTTGAGTCCAAACACTTTTTAGGTACCACTGAAGTTTCCTCATATGCAGTCTTGCATATGGAATTAGTAGGATGCAGGATGCCATGAAGCCCAAAGCCTGCAGAATCTTTCTTGCAGATAACTGGGCCTTTGCTGCCAGCATTTTGAAACAGGTAGTCAGTTGCCTTTGTTTGTCTGGCGTGAGATAAGCCATCTGGGCAGTTGTATTCAAGCTTGCACCCAGGAATGTTATCTCTTGTGAGGGTACTAGTTTTGATTTCTTTTTGTTGACTGTGTACCCTAGGCATGATAGAAGTCTTTTCACAAAGCCAGATGTTGAAGAAGAATGTCCTTGTTCTCTGCTTGAATGAGACAGTTGTCCAAATAAGGATATATTTGTATTCCTCTTTGTCTGCAGAATGCAATTACTGGTGCCAGGCACTTTGTAAAGACCCCGGGCGCAGTAGATAAGCCAAAGGGCAGTGCAGAGAATTGGTAATTCATTGATCCAGCCTTGAATCTTAGGTATCGTCTGCATGACTGTCTGACTGGAACATGCAGGTATGCCTCTTTTAGGTCTAATGTCACAAGCCAAGCATTCTTGCCCAACATGGGCAGAAGCTGCTGCAAAGTCAATATTTTGAATTTTGGAATATCCAGGAAAGTGTTCAGAATAGATAGGTCCAGTATCGGCCTCCAGGCCTTGTCCTTTCTGGGTACCAAAAACAGTCGAATAAAATCCTTGTCTCTGCTCTTGCTCTGGTACTTGTTGAATGGCTCCCATGTCCATGAGGGATGAGACTTGCTCTTGTGCCTCTGCCCATTGATTTTTTTGGCAGATATGGCCATCCGTTTGCCTTTGGCATACTATGAAAATGGAACTTGTATCCTTGCGACACTATGTTTAGAACCCACTTGTCCTGGGTTATGATGTGCCAATTTTGAGCAAAAAGTGCAATTTTCCCCTAAAGGTGCTGCCAAAAGATAAGTGCTTGGTGCATGCAGAGGGAAGTCACTGGGACTGTTTTCTGTATGTTTGTGATCTATCTTCTCCAGCTTTGGAGGTAGACGCACCTCACTGCTTGGGCCTGTAAGAACCTTGCGCCTGGGATCTACCCCTAGGGTGCCTGGTTCTGCCTCTCTGAGGTCTGTCTGACACAGGAAAGGACCAATTTTTTGTAGGCCAGTGTCTACTACATCTGGGTGGCTGTACTTGTAAAAATTATTTGACAGTTTGCATAGATTTAGCTTTGTCATACATTTTCTTCTCTCTTCTGCCTTAACACCAAACAAAGTATCATGCTGTAAAGGTGCATCTAATAATTTAACTTTAACATGATCAGGCGTTGTCGCCTCACAGTAAGACGCTGTTCGGTTCGATTCTCAGCTAGAACGTCTTCTGTGTGGAGACATGCATGAATGGGCGTACCTTCGTTGAAGGTTGTGCGTCAGGCCTGGCAAGCAGATACGTAAAAATCAACTGCCAGTCATTAGCAGACCGGAGTTCCGCTGTGGCGACCCCTAACCCGGAAAAGCCGAAAGACACAAACAATGATCAGGCAGATTTTGTTCCTTTAACCAAGCATGCCTCCTAATTACAGAACCCGTAACTACGACCCTGCAGGAGGCCTCCAAAGAATCAAAACCACATTGCAAAGTATGCTTTCCAACTTGTTCTGCTGCATACAATAAATCCTGCATGTCCTTGTTTTTTGCACATTAAGAATTTAACAACATTTTCTGTTTAAGCAATCCCATGAAATGTTGGTGATACTTAAGCATATGAAAATGACAGTTTAAGGCCCTTATAGCAAAAGTTGCAGATGTGTAAACCTTTTTTCCACATCTATCCAGAGCCCTTGAATCTCTGTCAGAGGGGGTTGGGTTTTTTGCAGTGGAAACCTTAACTCCCTTTGGACCCTGTGAAATAGTTTCTGGATCAGCAGCAGGGTTTTCAAAAAGAAATTTGTGAGAGTCAGGAACCTTGTAATATCTATCAGGCTTAACAGGAACTGGGGGTAAGGAGTCAGGGGTCAGACTAGACTTCGAAAACACATCATCTACAATGTCTAACACAGGTGGAATAGCTAGAGGCCTGTGCTGAGGTAGTAAGATAAAATCTCTGAGCCCCTTTTTAGATTTTGAAAAATCTTGGCTCTCCCAGTGGAAATGCTCCCTCATGGTATGCAATGTTTCCCCAAAGGAACAGTCCTCAGGAAGAGATGCTGAAGGAATAGATTCTTCAGCATCAGAATCCTTATAGGGGAAGAGAATATTCTTGATCAGAACACGAATCAGAAGAAATAGAAACCTGATCTGAAGATTCATAGTCAGTGTCTTGCCTAAGCCTCTTATCAGGAGAGGAATGGGAACCCCTGATCAAGGTAATCAAGTCTTCGGCTATTTTGAGCTTCTGTTTTTTGGGCACAGAAGCCTGTCCACATGGCTCTTGAGTTTGTTTCCTTGCTTTAGAAGGTGCTTTAGTCTTTGCCTTTGATGCTGAAGTCGTTTTAATGTAAAGATGTTTAGGTCTGAATACACCCTCAGAAGCCGGTGCCTGCTCAGCGGCTCCGGACCCATCTGAGGGATTAGCGTTCGAGGCTCCAATACCTTGAGTATCCAGCGGCATGGCCGACTCCATGTGGGAGTCGGTAGAGGCCTGCGACTCTAAAGTAGCGGGCGTCAGGGGCTGCGAAAGTGCCTCACTGAGAACCGGCAAACCAGCGACTGGCTGAGGAGAAGCTTCGTTGTCTGTTTTGGGCCTCGGCTGTTTTACTTTTTCTTTGCGGTTTTTGTAAACTCTGGTAGTCGGATGGCTATCCGACGACATTTCAGGATAATTAAACCGGCGTCCAAAAAAGTTTAAAGCAAAATCATACCGACGCTTAATAGTGCGCTGGTTAAATCTGACACAAAACCGACAACCACTAACGTTGTGATCAGGGCCTAGGCAAAGAATACAATAAGAATGAAAATCCTTATGAGATATTTGCTTTCCACAAGAAATACAATTATTAACTTTTTCTGAATTGGTCTGGAGCAAGAAAAAACGTTTCCCCAATGGGGTACTTAGCTTTACTGAAGACTTCGGATCTGAAACAAACATGAAAATCTCAGGAGTCGGCCGACTGGCACTTGCAAACTGCTTCTGCTTCGGGCACCATACGGCAAGAAAGACTGAAGAAAATTGCGTCGGCTACTTCTTTTACACCCCTGACAACCTGACGTCAGGGAAGGGGTGACAGCAGCCGACGCAGGACCCAAGACTTTGGAATTCAGGCTGGCTGAGGGCAACCTGCCAGCAGGATTACCCAAATGTAATGACTGCAACAGTGAAACACGAAGAACATCTGCTTGAGCAGTGGATGAGAGAAGAGGGGAGGGTTGTGTGTTATAATGAGCTGAAATGGCTGAGGCGTGAATTTTGATGGAGGAAAAAGAAAGGCCCTTGTGAAGCATCACAGTTTAAGTATTGTAAAATCTGAGGTAAATTGCACGCTGCTGTGCTCATCTCTTGAGATTGGCTCCAGGCACAGAATATTTTCCATTTTTCAGCATAAGATTTTCGAGTACTAGGCCTCCTTGCCTCTAAAATGATATCCATCACTGGTTTACTGAGGGATGGAAAAGGAGAGATTAGGTAATTAGCCAGGCTGCTAGGTTCAGTGTTTGAAGCTGAGGGTGCAGAATCTGGTTCTTCTGCTGAGACAACAGGGTAGGGGTCTGAGGCAGCTACCATGGGGCCAACAGTGACACACTGTGCAAGAGGGGGTACCAGTGTTGGCGTGGCCAGTCTGGTGCAATCAAAATCGTCCTTGGTTTCCTGTTTGATCTTTAGTAGTACTTTGGAGAGGATTGGCAGAGGAGGAAAGGCGTAAACTGATAGGTTTTTCCAGCTGAAGGACAGAGCATCCATTTTCCAAGCTTGTTTGTGGGGAGTCCTTGTGCAAAATTTGTCCAATTGATAGTTCTGGGGGAGGCAAACAGGTCTATATCTGGGCTCCCCCATTTGATTGTCAGCATGTTGAAAATCTTTGGTTCCAGTTTCCACTCGTGTGGGTCCATGAGGTTTCTGCTTAGTTCATCTGCCAGTGTATTTAGTTTTCCTGGCAGGAATTGAGCTTGTAGATGCGCTTGGTAGCTCAAGGCTGTGTATTATGGAATACTGGGATGGAATATAGTCCTCAGCATCAGAATCCTCATAGGTAGATAAGGGTAAATCCTGGTCATCACAGGAAACAGAAATTTCAGAATCCTTGTCAGAAGTATCATAAGCAAACTCAGTCCTAGTTCCCTTAGAGGGGAAAGGTTGGCTTCCCCTGATTAAAATAAGGTCTTCAGCCATTCTTATACTTTGTTTTTTAGGGATAGAGGCTTGACCATGCAGGCTGGGTGTCAGTTTTCCAGGCATGGTTAGAGTTTTAGGCCTTGAAGAAGAAGATGGCATCGGTTTAATATTTAAGTCAGTAGGCTTGAATATATACACCCTCAGAAGCCGGTGCCTGCACAGTGGCTCCGGATCCATCCAAGGTAGAGACATCCGCAAGTTCTACAGTTGAAGCATCTCGAGGCATACCGGACTCCGAATGGGTCTCAATAGAGGCCTGCGAATCTGAAGTAGCGGGCATCAGGGGCTACGAAAGCGCCTGAGTACTGGTGAACTGGCTACTGGTTTAGGAGAAGCGTCGTCGGTAGCTTTGGACCTAGGCGGCCTGTCTCTGTCTTTATCTTTGCATTTTTTTGGAATGTCGGTAGTTGGACGGCTTACCAAAGACATATCAGGATAATTGAACCGAGAACCAAAATATTTAGAAGCAAAAATATACCGACGACTAATAGTTTGTGGTTTAAATAAGGCACAAAACCGACAGTGAGGTAACGTCGTGGTCAGGGCCTAGGCAAGGAATACAGTACGAATGATAATCTTTATGAGGTATTTGCTTTCCACAAGAAATGCAATTATTTACTTTTACTGACATAGGTTTAGAGCAAGAAAAAGTTTCCCCAACAGAGTACTTAGCTTTTAGTTGAAGACTTTGGTTCTGAAACTCGAAAACGAAAATTTCAGGAGTTGGCCGACCGGCACTTGCAAACTGCTTCTGCTTCGGGCACCGCACGGCAAGAAAGACTGATGTAATGGCGTCGGCTGCATGTTTTATACCCCCAACGACCTTATGTCACGGAAGAAGAGACAGCAACCGACGCAGGACCCAAGACTTTGTTAATCAGGCCAACTGAGGGCTACTGCAAGCAGATAACTCAAATGTAATGACTGCAACAGTGAAACACAAAGAACATCAAGGAAATAGTGAACCAGAGACCCTGAAGCAGAGTATCACAGGAAGAAGCTTGACTGAGCCAGTCATCCAGATATTGCAAGATCTGAAATCCTTGCATCCTGCGAAAGGCAAAAACAGGAGCAAGGCATTTGGTGAATATCCTTTGGCCAGTAGAGAGATCAAAGCAGAGAACTGAAAATACATGAAAGAAACAGCATCCTGAGACTAGAAAGGCCTGAGGTAGAAAAAAGGGAAATAAAGTCTGAAGAGAACAGCCAAAAAGGAATCTTGAGAAAGGTGATGAACCAGGAAAGATCCAGAACTGGTCTCCAAGTATCTCCTTTCAGGGCAACAAAAACTTTCTGGAATAGAAACCTGGGCAGGAAAGACAACTTGAATGTTGCCCTGAACCAAAAAGAACTGGGAACCTCTAGGAAAAAAGGCAGTTGTTCCTGAGGAGGTTGAAGAATGCCCAAAAAGGGATAAAGGGGTTTCTAAACCATAAAATAACCCTGGTGGATAACTGACAGAACCAGAGTATCTGTTGTGATCCTTAACCAATTTGGGACAGGCAGGGAAAGACAGAGAGATATGGGAATCTGGCTGAGAGAAAGGAGAAAAAATGTTGAAATGATCACGGCTAGTCCTGAAAAGCAGGTTTCTAGGAGGTAGGAACAGAGTAGCCTTAGGAGGTACATGTCTAGAAAGAATAGTTGTGTAAAATCTTACCATAACAATATATGTAATTATTTTCTCTGTTGCAGTATTAACATAACGTTCTTGGCCATAGGCAACCCAATGGCCAGTATACAAAAGTCTTTCACTACTGTAGGATGCATGGTACACAACTCACGTAAGCTGCTCTTGTACAATTAGCCATAACAGACATGCTCACGCATCTACCTGAGAACTGAATGTCCCAGGAGGAAGGCAGCCTAAGAAAGGTAGGGTATGGCCATCTAAGGAAAGGACCCAAACCACCAGGGGGAAGGAGGGAGGGATTGGAATACTGCAACAGAAAAAATAACAATTATTGTTATGCTAAGATTTTATACAACTATTTATGTCCTACTCATCTGTTGCAGTATTCTTAACATGAGGGAGTAGGAAAGCTCAGGAGGAGAGGGCAGAAAAAGTGGCAGTTGAGATCTCCAGAAAGCCATGCAGTACTGCTCTGGCAAACCCTGCTCTAGACCTAGAAATGCCATCCAATTTGTAACATTTAGTGAACGTATGTACAAGTAGTTTATGTAGTTGCTTTGAGAATAGAACTAGTGTCCAATCCCTTGAAGAAAGCACCTGATGGAGCTACAGCTCTAGTGGAATGGGCCTTTATAGAAGCAAGGATTTCATCATGCTTCACATAAAAGTATGTATAGCCTTAGAAATGCAAGTACAAATAGTATGCCTGGAAATGGGCAATCCCAGATCACTAGTATGATAGGAAATCAGACCAGCGTTTTGTCTTCTAAAAGATTTGGTCTTGTCTAGCTGAAATCTAAGTTGCCTATGCACAGCCAGGGTGTGCAACACCTTCTCATTAGAAATTTTTGGAGAAGGAAAGGTAGGCAATTGGTTGAGTGACAATTCATTGGCTATAGTGGGCATAAAAAGGTTGGTATGCAAAAACACCCAGTCTTTATGGAAAAACAAGAAAACGAGGGCAGAAGGGTCTAAAATTCAGACACGCGTCTGCCTGAAGTGATAGCTAAGAAGAGTTTTGCAGGAGCAATGTTGCAAGGACGCTGATGAAACTGGCTCAAAAGGGGGGACAGTCAGCTTTTCTAGCACAAAACTAAGATCCCAAGGAGGAGGAATAGTTTTCTTGGGCGGTCTAATGTGAAGGACGCCTTTAAGAAACTGTTTAACCTCAAATCTGCTAACTAAGAGAGGGGAATAGAAGCAGACAGGCAGAAACAGCTGATGTATCAGCCTTCACTGAAGAGTAGGACAAGTCAGTATTGAGCAATTCAACAAATATGATAGAACCAAGGGGGCTTCTATGGATAGTGGATCCTGCTTTTGTGAGACACCAAACTGAAAATCTCTTCCACCTGGACAAGTAAGACTTTCTGGTATTAGGCTTCCTGGCCTCCTGCAGGACCCTTAGCACGTCGTCAGAGAACAGGTGTCTAAAAGGAATTAAACCCCTACCGCCCACAGAGTCAACTGGAGGGTAGACAAGTGGAGATGGATGAGAGTTCCTTTGTCTTGTATGAGAAAGTCCACCCTGCAAGGTAACTTGTGGTGATGGTCTGTCTAAATGCAAAAGGGTGGATACTGTCTTGGTCAAAAGGGAGTCACCAACAGGTTTTTTGGTTTGTCCTGCTGAATTCTGAACAGGACTTTTGGAATGAATTTTTTTTTTTTTTGGGCGGGTGGGGGGAATGCATACAGAAACATCCCCTTCAAAGAGAATAAAAGGGCCTCCACCTTCTAGACCAGAGGATGAGGGACTCTGGCACAAAATTGTGGAAGTTGTCTGTTCATGGGGAGGCAAAGATCTACCTGTAGTACACCCCACTAGTGGACAATGTCCAGAAATGCATCCCTTTGAAGCACCCATTCGAAGGACTGAGTTAAGGACCTGCTCCAGCTTCTGCCATACAGTTTTGGTTGAAGGATGTACACTGCCTGGAGCGTCAGCAGATAATGAACTGTCAGCTCCTAAACTTGGAGTGACAGCCTGCATAACGGCTAGGATTTTGTCCCAGTTTTTTCACATACCAGCGGACCATCATATTGTCAGAACAGTTTTAAAGGCCCTAGGAGAAAGACTGGATGAAAGGTCTGAACAGCTATTAGCACTGCCTTCATTGCCCTTACACTGATGTGTTCCCCTTGTTGAGAGGGCGACCATATCCCTTAAGATTTCAAGTTTTTGAAAGCTATCCCCCATCCTACATCCAAAGCAGCTGTGAACAGCTCTTGAACTGATGGAAAGGGGGAAATGGGAGACCTGGGTTGAGGGAAACTTGTTGGATCCACCATTGTAGTTCCATCTTAAGACAGGGGATAAGAGGGATTGGAAAGTCTAGGAGGTGCAAATGCTGCATCCAAACTGACCATAGGAATCACTGGAGTTCTCATGTGAAAGTTTGTCAGCGGTAGCACTGGGATAGTGGATGCCACAAATCCCAAAATCCTTAGGAATTCCCTGGCTGAAATGTGGTGACAAGGCAGAAGGTTTCTGAAGTGAGACATGAGGGCCTGTGCCTTCTGAGAAAGAATAGAGACTCATGAGGTCTGTATGAACCCTGCACCCCAAAAAGACGTGATCCTGAGAGGGGAGGAGAATTAATTTTTTGCAGTTTATGGCAAAATCCACCCACTGTAGAACAAAAATGGGAAAAAGAATGTTTTACTCTCAGATATCTGGGGAAGAGGCCATAAAGAGATTGTCCAGGTAAGGGAACATGTGGATGCCCGGAAGCCTGCAGTAGGCAAACACAGGAGCTAGACATTTTGTAAATACCCTTGGTGTGGCAGAAAGTCCAAAGAGCAAGGCAGAGAACAGAGAATTAAAAATGCCAGGAAGCCAGAGAGAAATGTAAGAACTTCCTGCAGTTAGGGTGTGTAGGTATCCATCTTTGATATCCAAGGATGTTAAGAAGGCTTGTGGCAGAATACGAGGGAACAAGGTTTGAAGAGTTAACACACGAAGGTGGATATCTTCAGAAAGGTGTAGAAATGAGACAGATCAAAGATGGGCCTCTCAGGACCATCCTTTCTAGGCACCAGGAACATTCTGCAGTAAAAACCTCTTTCTCTTTGATCTTGAGGAACTTACTGAATGGTTCCTTGTTTCCACAGTTCTAGCTGTATCTCTGGAAAGAATGGCACTTGTTCCTTTGGTGGTTGGGGGGGGGGGTGCTCCTGACAGAAGGCTGGGAATCCCATACCAGAAAGTATAATTTCTGAATGATAGCGAGAACCCAAGAGTTATGTTGTGCTTTGTGTCTGGGAGACTGGCAGAGACAGAGAGAGGCACTGGGAAAGTGGAATGTGATTGTGGTTTGGACAATCAGTGGGATCCAGGCTTGACTGGAAAGGTCCGCTTCTGAGTAAAGTTGCGTGGCAGCCCTGGACTACTGGTGACTCCTACCACCCTTTTTTTTGTTTTAGGTGGAGGAGGGCACAAGTGCCTACATACCAAGACTGTTTTTGCTGGGTTAGGCACTGGAGAGACAATGATGTGTTTCAATTCTTGTAATATTTTCCCTTTTCCTGCAGAGATTTAACAAATTAACAGCTGCAGGGCCAAAAACAAGAGTTGTCCAAAGGGGCATCCATACGCTTAGATTTAATGTCCACTAGTAATGGCTGGCGTCTTAACCAGAAGAACAGAGCCAGAGGCAGCTGCTCTGGCAGTGGCCTCTGCAGCATCATAACTGCATTTGATGGAATGGCAGGCTACCAGTGAGGAGGCCCCCAAGCAAGCATGCAGCCAAGGCCTTATTTTCTGAATCACACAAATCCGAAATGACCTGGGACAGCTGAGACAGAAGCTCTAGGGCAAGTTTGGTTAAGTGAGTTGGGAAACTAATTGCTCTAAATGCTAAGGTGGCTGAAGTGTACACCTTCTTGCCCAACCTTTCCAGGGCCCTGCTGTCCTTATCTGAAGGAAAGAGGTTGTAGGCAGTAACCTAGATGGTTTGTCTGAAGCAGCTGAAATCTCAGACGAGTCCACTAAAGGAAATTTAAACAGGAACTTACAGTCCTCTCAGACCTTGTAAAACTGGTCAGGCTTCTTAGGTGCAGGTGGCTGGGAGTCTGGGGGCCTTGGAAGCAGAGGCAAAGACATCTAGGAAAGCAGTAGCAGGAGGAATAGCTGAAGGGCTGGGTGACTCCACCTGCACAAGGTGGGAGTACCTTTTTTGTACATCAGACACCGGAGTACCATCCCATATTAAATTATCTCTCATTTTGCTTAGGATCTCACCAAAAGAAAGTTCTTCCATGGGTGAGTCAATTCCATTGGAGTTCTATTCTGGGGAAGCATGACCTATAGGGGAGGGAATCTGAGGAGCACGCCAGAGATTACTCTTCTGAGGACACCACTTCAGTTGAAGAAACCTCTTCTCCGATTCTTTTATGTGGAAATACAGTGCAGGGTGGTGTACAGGCAAACACACAAGGGGGCTTAAGGACCATAATGGCTTTGAAAAGACCTTTGCTGGATTGTTCCTTTTTTTGTCTGCAGTAAGTGTAGCAGAAGCTTCAGGCCTCTGCTTTTTGGCCTTCCGCTTAGTGACAGACTCTATCTCGGGCACCAAGGATCCCTCCATCTCGCTTTTAGCTAATTAACTGCAAGTGCTGGTTTTCCAAGTTAAATGGTTAAGGAGGAAAGTCTACTTTTAAGGGTCTTGGGTACAAAGGCCTGGCATATAAGGACATGTGGTCGTGGGTAGGCCCTAGCAGAAGACATTGAAGACTGTTATCTTTATATGGAATGTGTCTTCCACACTGGCCTTTGCCTTTTTTGGATGACAAACCCAACCACAAAACAGAAGCAAAAGAAAAAGATTTCCCCAACGGGGCACTTATCTGAGAATTCGCAGGAAAACAGCGAACGTCTCAGCAAGCAGACTGATGTTCAAAGGTGAAGTTTGGACTGGCAGCAGAGAAGTTCTGAGTTAGATGCGCATGTATGTCGCTTTTATAGCTGACTGACAAGAGCAGCCTACATGCGACGTACCACTCATCCTACAGTAGTGAAAGACAAAAACGTTGTGTAAAATCTTACCATAACCAGAGATGTCTTTCTCTTTCATGCTGCAGTACTCTGCATATGGATTTACCCCAGTCTCGCATACATCCAGCCAGTATCCAAAAGCTTTCAGTCCCTCTGTGGTGCGTGAGACATCTGATGTAGGCTAGATTTTGTGACAGAGACGTCGGCACGCAGCAGCACTCAGAACAGCGGCCCCAGTCAGAGTCAGTCCTACAAGGGTAATGCCACATCATTGCCATCCAGAAAGGGAAGTCATTAGCTGACAGAAAGGGCAGGATTACAGCAACATGGAAGAGAAGGACACATATGGTTATGGTAATATTTTACACAACTTTTCTATGTCCTTCTATTTCCATGTTGTAGCATTCTGCATACTTGAGAGTGCCAAAGCTCACTGAGATTGGGGTGGTGGTCTACAGGCAGACTCTAGAAATCCATGAAGGATAGCCCTGGCAAACTCTGCCCTGGATCTGGAGATGTGGTCAAGTTTGTAGTGTTTGCTGAAGGCGTGGACCGAAGACCAAGTACAGCTTCCAGGATACTAGACACATCCAGGCCCCTGAAGAGGCCATTGCTCTTGTGGAATGAGCCTTAACTGTACCCTGCAAAAACTTACCAAGGACTTGGTAACAGGAGGTGATGGCCTTGGAGATCCAAGTAGAAACAGTTTGCTTGGTCACGGCCATCCCCAGGGCTCTGGGGTGAAAGGATACAAAACGTTGGTCAGCCTGTCTGATAGGCTTGGTGTTGTGCAGGTAGAATCTGATTTGCCTGTGTGCATCCAGGGAATGCAGCACTCTCTCACGGTCTCCTTGTGAGTTTGGGAAAAAGGTAGGTGTATGGCCTGATTGAGGGACAGATCATTAACTACCTTGGGCATGAAGGACAGGTTAGTCCTGCGGGTGACCTTGTGAAAAATGAGGAATGGAGGAATAGCCATAAGGGCTTGGAGTTCAGACACAATTTTGGCTGAAGTTAGGGCCACTAACAGAACAGTTTTCCAAGTTAAATTCTTTAATGAAGCTTTATCAGCTGGCTCAAAGGACAGGAGCATAAATAAGCTTCTCGAGCACATAGTTAAGGTCCCAAGGCAGGAGGGGAAGGTTTCCTGAGGGGCCTAATGTGAAGTATCCCCCTGAGGAAGAGTTTGGAAGGATGTCTGGATACTAATGGGGATCCAAAGGCAGGCAAGCAGAAATAGCAGAAAGAAGGGCTTTGATGGAAGAATAAGCCAATCCAGTCTGTAGTAGCTCACACAAATAGGACAGCACTACAGGCGGTTCACTAAGAAGTGGGTCCAGCTGTCCTATAACACCACACAGTGAATCGTTTCCACTTTGAGAGACATGATTTTCTTGTATTTGGTTTCCTGGCCTCCTGTAGGACATGGAGCACTTCCTCACTGTAGAGGTGTTTGAATGGGATCAAAATCCTATCAGCCACAGGGTTAGGTGCAAAAGCTGCCAGTGTGGATGGATTAGTGTTCCCTTGTTCTGTGTAAGAAGGACCACTCTGGGAGGTAAAGGAGAGTTGTGTAAAATCTTACCATAACCACAGATGTCCTCCTCTTCCATGTTGCAGTATTCTGCATGTGGGTTTCCCTTCTTCCTCTCCAGTTCTACTGGCCAGGTTTCCAAAGATTTTCAGTCTCTCTAGGTGCGTTGGACGTCTGACGTAGCTGCTGCAATGTGGCCATAAAAGTGATGTCTAAACGCACCAGCCCTCAGAACCTAAAAGAGGCTCCCAGTCAGAGCAAGTCCTGTAAGAGCATAGCTTGTCCATTGTCACCCAGGAGGGCAAGTGCAGTCCGACAAGAGAGGAAGGTGGGAGGGAAGGAATACTGCAACATGGAAGAGAAGGACATCTACGATTATGGTGTATATATATGAGTTGTTTCAATGGCAGTGTTATTCTAAGGAAGTTTCCGTACCTTTGAAAATTAAAGCGCTTAATGGGACCACTGCTTTTTATCAATAAATTTGGTGTTTATTACTTCTGGACTGAAGAGTCTATTTGACCTTGTGAAGTATTATCTACCTCTACGCTTGTGGGACAGCCTTCATTGGGCTCTGTACAACGGGGAACATATTGTAGTTATTGGTTGGCCTTTTTTTTTTTTTTGTTTCTCCATTTTCCATCGTGTTTTGTGGTTATGGTAAGATTTTACACAACTTTCCTATGTCCTTCTATTCCAATGTTGCAGTATTCTACATGTGGTTGAGTACCAAAGCTCACTGAGGAATGGGGGGGCCTGGATGAAGTTTCCAGGAATCCATGTAGGATAGCCCTGGCAAACCCTGCCCTAGCCCTGGTGAAAACAGCAGAAGGAAATGGCCCTGGAAATCCAGGTTGAGATGGTCTGTTTGCTCACGGCTTTCCCCAGGGTTCCATGATGGAAGGAGACAACCAGTTGGTCAGATTTCCCTAAGAGTTTGGTTTTATGAAGATAAAATCTTAGCTGTCTAGGGACTGAAGTACTCTCTCACAATCCCCCTGCAGATTAGGGATAAAGGTAGACAAGTGGATGGCCTGGTTCAAGGATAGGTAATTCACAACTTTGGGAGTGAATGACTGGTTAGGCCTGAGAGTCACCCTGTCCAGGTGGAAAATTAGAAAAGGTGGTGTAGCCATCAGAGCTTGCAATTCTGAGAAACTTCTGACTGAGATCAGGGCTACCAGTAAAACAGTTTTCCATGTGCAAAATTTAATGTGAGCTTTGTCTGCTGGCTCAAAGGGGGCTAGTGTGAGTTTTTTTTTAATACGTAGTTAAGGTCCCAGGGGGGAGGAGGAGAGGGTTTCCTGGGAGGTCTCAAATGCATTACCCCCTTTAGGAACAGTTTAGCGGGGAGTCTGGATACCAGGGGAGGCTCCAGAGGAAGGCAGGCAGAAATAGCAGACAAATGTGGTTTCACAGAGGAGTATGACAGTCCTGTCTGCATAAGTTCACACAGGTAAGACAGGATTAGAGGCATATCACTTCCCAGCGGGTCCAAATATCTTTTGTGACACCAAATGGAAAACCTTTTCCATTTAGAGAAATACGATTTCCTTGTGTTAGGTTTCTTGGCCTCCTGCAGCACAGTGAGCACATCCTTGTTGTATAGGTGTCTGAATGGGATAGGAATCCTATCAGCCACAGGGTGAGGTGCAAGGATTTCCACTGTGGGTGTATCTGAGACCCCTTGTTCTGTGTGATCAGGTCCACTGAAGGGGGTAACTTGTGGCGATTGCCCTTGGACAGGTGAAGAAGAGGGAACCTGTGCTGTCTTGGCCAGTAGGACTCTTTGTAACAGTGGGAATGGGGAAATGCATACAGGAACTTCCGATTATAGCTCATGCAGAAGGCATCCATTGTTAATGCCTTGGGGTCTGGTGTCCTGGTGCAGTAGCCAGGAAGCTGTCTGTTTATGGAGGAGGTGAACAGGTCTATCTCTGGAATATCTCACTTGTGGACCAAAGTCAGGACAACATCTTTTTACATCATCCATTCGTGGATGTTTGAGGTGGTTCTGCTTAGGTAACCTGCATGATTGTTTTGCAGGGATGGGATGTAGGTTGCTTGGAGGGTGATCCCCTGTGTGGTAGCCAGTTGCACCAACTGCAGAGCTAGTCTGCATAAAAGGTGTGATTTGGTCCCTCCCTGCTTGCTGAGATACCACAGGACTGTGGTGTTGTCTGTGAAAATCTTTAAAGGGCCCTGCTCTAGGTATGGCTGTAAAGCCTGTAGAGCCAAAATGAAGGCCCTCATTTCTCTTATGTTTATGTGGTCTTGTCTGAGTGTTTTTGTCCACAAACCTTGTACCTTCCTTGTCCCTAGAGTCGCTCCCCAGCCCAGGTTTGAGGCATCTGTGTACATGGTTTGGGGTGGAAAGGGGGTGGTTGCAGAGGTAGACCTGGGTTTTGCACTACTTGGGCTACCCACCACCTCAGCTCCTGATGTAGGCTGTGAAACACGAAGAACATAGTACAGTTGTGTACACTTACCATAAATGTAGATGTTAGAGTGTATTCACTGCTGCAGTCCTGGTTACCCTCCCTCCAAGCCCCCAGGCTTCTCTATGTATCCTCATTTTGGCCACATCTTATGGCTATGGTATTTACTTTTTACTGGAGGTGCTCCACACCATGTAACTGCTTCCTATTTTGGCATCTGGGCAAGAAAAAAGTACAGTTTTGTACCTACCATAAATGTAGATATTCGAGTGTATACACTGCTGCAGTCATTACACTTGGGTTATCCTGCCATCAGGCGGTCCCGCAGTCGGCCCGAGTTCCAAAGTCTTGGTCCGGCGTCGGTTGCTGTCACTTCTTCCCTGATGTCAGTGCGCCAGGGGTACATAAGATGCAGCAGACGCCATTTTCTTCAGTTTTTCTTGCCCCAGATGTCAGGTGCCCCCAAAAAAGGTAGGCAATGTAAATTGCTAATAAAACATACATAAGAAAAGCAAACAAATACTTTCTGTTACCAGCAAATACTCCCCATAAGTAGCAAAGAGTAGAATACTAGGGTAAGTACCAACAAGTAAGAGGGGAAGGAGGGAGGGTAACCTGGACTGCAGCAGTGTATACACTCGAACATCTACATTTGTGGTAGGTACAAAACTGTGCTATGTTCGTGTTACACTGCTGCAGTCATTACACTTGGGTAAAATCCCAAAGCTGAGGAAGGGTGGCTGGTTCTATAAGGCATTAGGGGTGGCTATAACGTCCTGCAGAACTGCAGTGGCAAAGCCAGCTCTGGATTTAGAGTAAAGAGGCAGATGATAATGCTTGGTGAAGGTATGTACAGAACTCCAAGTTGCTGCTTCCAAAATGTCCTTGGTAGGTACTCCTCTGAGGTAGGCAGTTGAAGTGGCTGTTGCCCTGGTGGAATGAGACCTAAAGCTGTTAGGTGCAGTTTTCCCATGGTGTGTATAGCAGAAACGTATACAATGCCCTATCCATTTTGAAATGGTCTGTTTTGAAACGGCTATTCCCTGTGTTCCTGCAGCACATGCTACAAATAATTGCTCAGTTTTCCTGAAAGCTTTCGTTTTGTCCAAGTAGAAGCGTAACTGCCTGTGTATGTCCAAGGAATGCAGTAGTCTCTCCCCTTTGTTCTGTGGATTTGGATAAAAAGTTGGCAAGTGAATAGTTTGGTTTAGAACCACACTTGATACCACCTTTGGCATAAAAGTAGGGTTTGTTCTTAAAGACACCCTGTCTTGGTGGAAAATGATGAAAGGTTCCACTGCCATTAGTACCTGTAATTCTGAAACTCTTCGAGCTGAGGTTATTGCCAGGAGCAGAGCAGTTTTCCAAGAGACATATTTTAAGTCTGCTGAGTTAGCTGGCTCAAAAGGAGGTAAAGTTAATTTTTCCAAGACAAAGCTGAGGTCCCAAGTTGGAGTTGGTGCTCTACGGGGCGGTCTTATGTTTTTAGCCCCTCTGAGGTACTGTTTTAGCAAAGGATGAGAAAAAAATTGGTGGATCTGTGGTGTAATGAGCAGAGATGGCAAAGGCATGGATCTTAATGGATGAAAAGGAGAGACCTTTGTCCAGCATCTCAGTCAAGTATTGTAGTATCTGAGGAATGTTTGGGACAAGAGGGTCAAGACTGTGAGCCTGGTTCCAGGCACAGAATCTCTTCCATGTATCCGAATAGGCTTTCCTGGTGCTAGGCCTTCTGGCCTCCATAATGACATCCACAACAGCTTTGGAGAGCGGCATTGTTTGCCTGACTAAGGAATCTGCCATGCAGCCAGGTTTAAAGTCTTGAGCTGGCCGTGAAGTATCCGATTGTTCTGCTGAGTCAGAGGTTGTGAGATTTGAGGCAAAACCCATGATGGTCCTTGTGCTAAGTTCTTTAAGATTGGGTACCAGTGCTGGCGTGGCCAGTCTGGGGCAATCAGGATCATCTTTGGCCTTTCTTATCTGGCTTTTATGAGTACCTTTGAAAGGAGAGGTATTGGTGGGAAAGCGTATACTTGTAGGTTTTTCCAGCTGAATGAGAGGGCACCCACTTTCCATGCCTGCTGGTGTTAAGTCCTTGTGCAGAATTTCTGTAGCTGGCAATTCATTGGGGATGCGAACGGATCTATGTCCGGGCTCCACCATTTCTGTGTTATCCTGAACATTTGTGGATGTAATTTCCACTCATGCGGATCCATGATGTCTCTGCTTAAGTCGTCTGCCAGTGTGTTTTTCTCTCCTGGCAGGAATTGTGCTTGCAGATGAACTTGATAGGTTATAGCTGTGTTCCACAAGGTCATGGCTTGTCTGCGGAGGGGATATGAATGAGTGCCCCCTTGCTTGTTTATGTACCACACAACTGTGGTGTTGTCTGTCTTTAGTAGTAGTTGTCCTGGATGCAGAAGGTCCTTGAGATCTATAAGAGCATTTTGCACAGCTAGCATCTCTTTTTGATTGATGTGAAGATGCCTTTGTTCTGCGGACCACTTGCCCTGAATACATTTTCCTGCCATGTGTGCTCGCTCCCCAGGAGTAATCCGAAGCATCTGTTGTCAGTGTTTGCCTGGCTGTGGGTTGAGTGAAAGGCTGTCCCTTGTTGAGGTGACAGGCTTGAGCCCACCATCGAAACTCCTGTTGAAGGCAAGGAATAAGTGGTATTACTGTTTCCAAACTATGACAGTGTTGAGACCAGACACTCTTTAGGTACCATTGTAGTTTCCTCATATGCAGTTTGGCATATGGAATTAGTAGTATGCAAGATGCCATGTAACCCAAGGCCTGCAGAATTTTTCTTGCAGGGAGTTGGGTTTTTGTTGCCATCAATTGGAAATATTATTGAGTCAGTTGTCCTTGCTTGTCTGGCGTGAGACATGCCATCTGGGCCTTTGTATTTAAGTTGGCACCCAGGAATATTATTCTCTTGTGAGGGCACTAGTTTTGATTTCTTTTCGTTTACTGTGTACCCTAGGCAAATTAGCCGTCTTTTTACAAACGCCAGATGCTTTAGAAGAAAGTCTTTGCTCTCTGCTTGAATAAGGCAGTCGTCCAAGTATGGGTAAATTTGAATTCCTTTTTGTCTGCAAAATGCAATTACTGGTGCCGGGCATTTTGTAAAGACCCTGGGCGCAGTAGATAAGCCAAAGGGCAGTGCAGAGAATTGGTAATGCATTGAACCTGCTAAGAATCTGAGGTATCTTCTGCAATTTTGTCTGATAGGGACATGCAGGTATGCCTCCTTGAGGTCCAAAGTTACGAGCCAAGCATGGGTAGAAGCTGCTGTAGTGTCAACATTTTGAATTTTGGAACATCCAGGTAAGTATTTAGAGAAGAAAGATCCAGAATGGGCCTCCAGGCTTTGTCATTTCTGGGAACCAGAAAGAGTCTTGAGTAAAATCCTTGTCCTTGCTCCTGTGTTGGTACCTTTTGAATAGCTCTCATGTCCATGAGTGCTGTAATTTGTCTTTGAGCCTCTGCCCATTGATTTGGTGGCAGATTTGGCATTCCTTTTAACCTTTGCAGAGTGTGAAAGTGGAACCTGTAACCTTGAGACACAATATTGAGAACCCATTTGTCTTTGGTGATCATTTGCCAATTGTGACTGAAAAGTGCCAGTTTCCCCCCCCCCAAGGGGGCTGCCAAGAGAGAGAGAGAGAGATGTTTGGCAGCTGTAGTGGGAAGTCATTGGGGCTGATTTTTATAAGGTTGAGGCCTGTCTTCCCCTTCTTTCTGGGTTGAAGCACCCCATTGTCGAGGCCTGTAAGTACCTTGTGGTTGACCTCTGCCTCTTGGACATCTGTATCTGCCCCTTTGAGGTCTGTCTGAAACTGGAAAGGACCAATTCTTTGTTGGCCAATTTCTGCTAAATCGAGGAGGCTGAACCTGTAAGAAATCCTTCACCATTTGCAAAGATTTTGCTTTATCCTCCATTTTCTTTAATACCTCTTCTGCCTTAACTCCAATAAAACATCCTGCTGCAAAGGTGCATCTAATAATTTTGCTTTAACTTGATCTGGTAAAGTCTGCACTTTTAACCAAGCATGTCTTCTAATGACACACCCTGTAACTGCTGCTCTACAGGAGGCCTCTAAGGAATCAAAACCACATTGCAAAGTATGTTTTCCCACTTGTTCAGCTGCATGCAATAAATCATGCATTTCCTTATAATTAGGAAGATCTGAATTTGGAAGCATTTTCTGTTTCAACTGAGACATCAAATATTGCTGGTATTTAAGCATGTGAAACTGGCAATTTAAGGCTCTCATTGCTAAAGTTGCAGATGTATATACTTTCTTTCCCCATCTGTCTAATGCTCTGAAATCTCTGTCAGAGGGGACTGGATTTTTTGCTGTAGAGGCCTTTACCCCTTTGGGACCCTGGGAAATAGTTTCAGGGTCAGCAACAGGGCTTTTATAAAGGAATTTGTGTGAGTCAGGGACTCTGTAGTATCTGTCTGGCTTAACTGGAGCAGGAGGTAAAGAATCAGGATTTAAACTGGATTCAGAATAAACATCATCCACAATATCTAACACTGGCGGAATAGCAAGGGGTCTGTGTTGAGGTAATAAAAGAAAATCTCTGAGCCTTTTCTTGGATTCTGAGTAATCTTGGCCCTCCCAACGGAAATGCTTCCGCATGGTATGTAAGGTTTCCCCAAAGCAGTAGTCCTCTGGTGGAGAGGCTGAAGGAATAGATTCCTCAGCATCAGAATCCTTATAAAGGGGTAAAGAGAATCCTTGGTCAGAGCATGAATCCGAGGAGATGGACACCTGTTCGGATGAGTCATAGTCTGCATCCTGTCTAGGCCTTTTATCAGGGGGAGAGTGGGACCCCCTGATCAGAGTAATTAGGTCTTCGGCCATTTTGAGCATCTGTTTCTTAGGCATGGAGGCCTGTCCTGGTGAATGCTGAAGTTATTTCTTTGTTTTAGGTTTAACAGAAGATTTAATGGTTAACTGAGTAGGCCTGAAAACACCCTCTGAAGCTGCGGGTTGTTCGGCTACTCCGGAGCCCTCTGAATGGTTAGTCTCGGTAGGCCGCAAGTCTGGTGTATCCAAAGGCCCAGCCATCTCCACATGGGAGTCAGAGGCGGCCTGTTGTTCCAAAGAAGCGGTCGTCAGGGGCTGCGAAGGCGCCTCTCTGAAAACCGGAGAACCGGCGACTGGACTAGAAGAGGCTTTGTCGTCAGTTTTGGGCCTCGGATGCCTGTCCTTGTCTTTGCGTTTTTTGTGAAACCCGGTCATCGGTAGTTCCGACAGCATGGTGTAATTGAATTTTCTGCCAAAATAATGTCAGGCAAAATCAAACCGACGTTTAACAGTGCGCTTGTTAAACCTAGCACAAAACCGACAATCTGTGACATCGTGGTCTGGGCCTAGGCATGGGATACAATAGTAATGGAAATCCTTATGAGGTATTTGCTTCCCACAAGAAATACAATTATTAACTTTTACTGACATCGGTCTGAGGCAAAAAAAAAGTTTCCCCAACGGGTACTTAGCTTTGTAGAAGACTTTGGTTCTGGATTCGGAATGAAAATCTCAGGAGTCGACCGACCAGTACTTGCGAACTGCTTTTGCATCGGGCACCGCACGGCAAGAAAGACTGAAGAAAATGGCGTTAGCTGCATCTTATATACCCCTGACGCACTGACGTCAGGGAAGAAGCGACAGCAACAGATGCCGGACCAAGACTTTGGAACTCGGGCCGACTGTGGGACCGCCTGACGGTAGGATAACCCATGTGTAATGACTGCAGTAGTGTAAAACGATGAACATCTGATGTAATGGCGCAACTGCATGTTTTATACCCCCTGATGACCTGACGTTATGGAAGAGGCGACAGCATCTGATGCAGAAATTCAAAGACTCTGGTACTCGGATCGTCTGAGGGCTACCTGCAGGGAGATAACCCAAGTGTGATGACTTCAACAGTGAAACACGAACAACAACTGAAAGAAAGTGATATGTGCCCACCAGGAACCTTAGGTATTTCCTGAAGGTGGGCTTTATAGATATGTGAAGGTAAGCATTCTTTATGTCCAAGGCTACCATGAACCCTTGTGGAAGTATGAGTGGAGTGAGAGTGGGTAGGGAGAGCATGCTTAAGGTAGAGACCTTTAGGAAGAGGTTGAAGCAAGAGAGGTCTAGAATTGGCCTCCATGGACGACCTTCCTTTCTGGGTACCAAAAAAATTCTGGAATAGAATCCTGTTCTTTTTGCTTGTGCCCGAACTGACTCTATGGTGCTCTGAAGGAGTAGGGTTTGTAGCACCTGAGGAAGGAGTAGTTGTTGACTGGGTGGGGGCTGTGGGATGCCCATTCTTGAAGGGGGCGTGATCCAGGACATGAAGTAGCTGTCCTGCAGGATGGATAGGACCCATTTGTCTGTGGTAATGAGAGACCAAGTAGGGAGAGAGTGAGAAAGACGGGTAAAAAGGGGGGTGGATTGGGGGGGGGGGGGAGGCGGAAAGTTTGGCAGGCAGTCAGACACTATCTGCCCTATCAGGAAGGGGAGGCTGTTGGCTTGAACACTGAGATGGCCTAGACAGAGGAGGCTGTCTTCTATAGGGGGTCTTCTAGACCGGGGAGCAGCAGGCCTGCAGGATTTCCTGATAAATTAGGTCTTGGACGGGTAGTTCCCCTGGAACTTGGGAACAGACAAAACCAGGATATGTCTTAAATCCTGTAATTCTATACCATTCTGTTGTAAAGATTTGAAAAGGTCAGCCACAGTTTCACCAAAAAGTGCTGAGTGGTCCAAAGGTGGGTCTAGGAGTTTGGCCCTGAAATCCTCTGGGAGAGGTTACAGTCGTAGCCATAAGTATCTCCTTAATAGTGAAGCTGATGCAGTTGACCTGGCTGAAGTTTCAGCAGCATCATAGCTGCACCTCAGGGAGAGCCTATTCACCTGAGAGATGAGAGCCATAAAGGAAGGGAGGCTTTGGCAGCAGTCAGGGATGTCTTCTAACTCTTTATAGGCTTTGTCCAGGAGAGCTAGAGAGTATTTGGTCATATGTGTTTGGTAGTTTGTGGCTGTAAATGAGAGGGTGGCCAAAGTATTCATTTTCTTTCCCAACCTCTCCATGGTCTTGCTGTCTTTATCAGCTGGGAGGATAGTAGTGGTAGGCAGCAGTCTGGAGGCCCTGTCCGTAGAGATGTAAATAGTGGCTGGGTCAGCAGGGGGGCATTTAAGGAGAAATTTCTCCATCTCAGGGACCTTATACAACCTGTCTGCTCTCCAGGGATCCGGAGGTTGGGAGTCCAGGTTAGTGGAGGCTGAGGCAAAAGCATCCAGAAAGGCAGGTTGGATGGGAGGAATGGCAGAAGGACTGGGAGTGTCAATTTGGATAAGGTCATCAAACCTTTTCAAAACAAACATATCCGAGGACTGCCACTTAAAGTGCTCTTTCATTTTATTAATAGTTTCCCCAAGAGTAAGATCCTCTACAGGGGAGTCAGGTTCAACAGAGCCCGCCTCAGGAGAACCATACCCCAAAGAGGATGAGATCTGGGAGGAGTAGGAAAGAAAATTCTCAGAGGAGTCGGAAAATCCCTCTTCGAGCTGCTCTACCCTCTTTTCCTGGGTAGGAGGACTGGGATTAAGGAGGGGAGGAGCAGTGGCAGAGGATTCTGCTGAAGCCCTAAGGGCCATAAAGGCATTGAATATGTTCTGGTCGAAGGCCTGCCAATCTGGCATGCTTTCAGAAGTAGGGATAAAGTGTCTTGTCTTCTGTGAATCTGGCTTGGGATAGGCCTAGAGTCACTGATCGGTAGAGCAGAGGAGATGTCCGGTGAACTCTGACCGAAAGCTGGTCCCCCCCCCCCCCCGGGTGTCTAGAGATGGTGCCAGTAAATCCTATGTGGACGTGTCGTCCGCTTGAGATTTTGCGGCTTCCTGAGAAATGCCTGCTGTATCTGTATCGGCAGATAACAGATCCTCAGTCAAGCCGTCTGCTACAGTGAGAGGTACGGCAGAATGAGACGCAGTGGAAGGAGTAGGCTGCAAGGACTTGATCTTCTTCCTAGGCAGTTCAGATCAGACGTCGGGTGCGGCCTCCATTCCTAGCGCTGTTTCAAGTGTTAATTTTCTAAGTAGAGGTTTAGGGCTTGTAAATGACGGCGTAAGGTCTTTGGGATAAATGAACAGCAAATGGCGCAGTTCTCGTAGTCATGTTCCCTGCCTAGACAAGAGACGCTTGTCATGCATGTCTGTGGGGAATCTGCCGATCACACTTGCCCTTACTAGAGGACATTAACAGACTATAATAAACAAGTAAGACTGAAAGAATCCCCAATGGGATAATTAACTGAGTTTTTTGATTAGACGTCCGTGAGAAGCAGGAGCACCTGGCATACGACTGGCAGCTGAAACATTCTGAGGGCTGGTGCGTCCAGACGTCACTTTTATGGCCCACGTTGCAGAAGCCACGCCAGACGTCCGATGCACCTAGAGACCGAAAATCGTTGGAAACTGGGCCAGTAGAACTGGAGAGGAAGGTGAGTAAACCCACATGTAAATACTGCAACACTGGAATAGAAGAGCATCTTGTGGTGATTGCCCTTGGACAGGTGTAGGAATAAGAGGAAAGTACAATTGTGTACACTTACCATAACTGTACATGTTCAAGTGTATTCACTGTTGCAGTCATCACACTTGGGTTATCTGCCTGCAGGTAGCCCTCAGTCGGCCCGAATACCAGAGACTTAGTATTTCTGCGTCGGTTGCTGTCGCTCCAGGACTGACTTCAGGTCATCAGGGGTATAAAAAAGTACAGTTGTGTACACTTACAATAAATGTAGATGTTCGAGTGTCTTCACTGTTGCAGTCATCACATTTGGGTTATCTGCTTGCAGGTAGCCCTCAGTCTGCCTGATTATCAAAGTCTTGGGTCCTGCATCGGTTGCTGTCTCATCTTTCATGACATCAGGTAGTCAGGGGTATGAAGCATGCAGCCGATACCATTACATCAGTTTTTCTTGCCCCAGATGTCAGGTGCCCCCATAATGGGAAGCAATCATACACAAGGTTACATCTCCAACAAAAAAGCAAATACACCAAAAAGCTTAAAGCATAATAAGCAAGAATAGGTATAGTCAACAGAAGTCAGGGGGCTGGAGGGAGGGTAACCAGGACTGCAACAGTGAATACACTTGAACATCTACATTTATGGTAAGTGTACACAACTGTACTATGTTCTTCATGTTTCACTGTTGCAGTCATCACACTTGGGTTGATTCCCAAAGCTGAGGAAGGGCGGTGGCAATCAAGAAGTGTTAGGACTGGCTAGCAGGCTTTGTAAGACTGCTGTAGCAAATCCAGCTCCGGAGATAGAAAAAAAATAGGTAGGTGGTAATGCTTGGTGAAGGTGTGTACAGAACTCCATGTTGCAGCTTCCAGGATGTCCCTGGTAGGGACTCCCCTTAGAAATGCTGTAGAGATTGAAGTAGCCCTAGTGGAATGTGTTCCGATCCCCTGTGGGGTAGGTTTTCCATGGTGCTTGTAGCAGAAGTGGATGCAGTGTGCTATCCATCTGGAAATGGTTTGCTTTGAAATGGCCTTGCCCTCTGCCCCTGTAGCAAAGCTGACTAGCAGCTGGTCAGATTTTCTGAAGGGTTTAGTCCTGTCCAGGTAGAATCTGGGCTGTCTTGTGCACGTCCAAGGAGTGCATGATCATTTCCCCTTTATTTTGAGGATTAGGGAAAAAGGTTGGCAAATGGATGGATGGGTTTAGAGCCACACTGGATACCACCCTTGGGCATAAATGATGGGTTAGTCTTGAGGGAAACCCTGTCAGCATGAAAAATAATGAAGGGTTCCATAGCCATTAGTGCCTGTAACTCAGACACTCTTCTTGCTGACATGATGGCTAGGAGTAAGGCTGTTTTTCAAAAGAGAGGAATTTTAACTCTGCTGAAGCAGCAGGTTCAAAAGGGTGAAGTGTTAGCTTCTCAAGTACAAAGTTACAGTCCCAGGCCGGGGTGGGAGCTCTCCTAGGAGGCCTTAAATTGTTAGCTCCTCTCAGGAATTGTTTGATGAGAGGGTGAGAAAAGAGAGGTGGCTCAGTATTATAATGAGCTGAGATGGCAGAGGCATGAATCTTAATGGATGAGAAGGATAGGCCTCTGTGGAGCAAGTCTGCTAGGTAATCAATGATTAGAGGTAAGGTAGGCAGAGCTGTGTCCTTTCCTTGAGACTGACTCCAGGAACAATATCTTTTCCACTTTTCAGCATAGGATTTCCTAGTGCTAGGCCTTCTGGCTTCAAGGATGACACCCAGCACCTGTTTGCTGGGGGTTGCTGATGGTGTATTCAGGGGATAAGCCAGGCTGCATGGTTTAGGGTTTGCAGCTGTAGATGCAAAATCTGTCCCTCCTGCTGAGACAGCAGGGAAGGGGTCTGATGTAGGTGCCAGGGTGGCACTCCTTTCAGACTGTGTAGGAGTGGGTACCAGTGCTGGCGTGGCCAGTCTGGGGCAATAAGGATTGTCCTTGGCCTGTCTTGTTTGATCTTGAGTAGTACTTTTGAGAGGAGGGGCAGAGGAGGAAAGGGATAAATTGAGAGGTTTTCCCATGTAAAGGATAGGGCATCCACCCTCCAGGCTCTGCTGTGAGGATTCCTGGTGCAAAATTAGCTCAGTTGGTGGTTGGGGGGGGGGGGGGGGGCAAAGAGGTCCACCTCTGGATTAGAAATCTGAATGAGTTGGGTTCCAGTCTCCACTCGTGTGGGTCCAGCAGATTTCTAAGTAAGTCATCTGCCAGTGAATTTTGTTTGCCTGGCAGGAACTGAGCTTGCAGGTGCACTTGGTTGCTCAAGGCCGTGTTCCATGGCTAAACTGCAGAGTGGGTAGGAAAGAGTTCCCCTCTGCTTGTTTATGTACCACATAACTGTGGTGTTGTCTGTCATTATCAGGAGCTGTCCTGGGAGGTTAAGGTATCTGAAGGCTGTCAGTCCATTCTCTACAGCTAACACCTCTTTCTGAATGAAATGCAGGGGAATTTGTGCTGGGCTCCATTTGCCTTGAATGCATTTGTCTGCCATGTGAGCCCCCCATGCATAGTCTGATGGGTTTGGGCAGCGAGCGGTTGAGTGAAAGGAAGTCCCTTGTTGTGGTTGTATGCCTCTGCCCACCAAAGGAACTCTGTCCTTAAGACAAGGTATGATAGGAATCACTGTTTCCAGGTCCTGAGAATATTGACACCAGAGACTTTTTAGGTACCACCGAAGTTTCCTCATATGCAGTCTTGCATATGGAATTAGTAGAATGCATGAGGCCATGAACTCTAGGGCTTGCAGTATTTTCCTTGCAGACAGCTAGGTTTTGGTGACCATTAGTTTGAAGTAGTTTGTCAAACAGACCCGTTTTTCTCGAGTGAGGAATGCCATCTGGGAAGTTGTGTTCAAGCCTGCTCCCAGGAATACACTTTTTTGACAGGGCACCAGTTGTGATTTCTCTTCATTGATGGTGTACCCCAGTGAAGTTAGCAGTCTTTTTACAAATGCCAAGTGCTGAAGCAGCAATTTCTGACTGTCCGCCTGAAGCAGGCAATCGCCCAAATATGGGTAAATTTGAATATTTCTCTGCCTGCAGTAAGCAATGGCTGCAACCAGGCACTTTATGAATACTCTGAGCGCAGTAGATAAGCCAAAGGGAAGTGCAGAGAACTGACAGTGCATAGAGCCGGCCCTGAAACGTAGATATTTCCTGCAGGACTCCCTTATGAGGCTGTGCAGATAAGCTTCTTTTAAATCTAGGATGACTAACCAGGCATCCTTGGCTAGCATAGGAAGAAGCTGTTGCAGTGTAAGCATTTTGAATTTTGGGACCACCAGAAAGGTGTTGAGAATTGACAGATCTAGGATAGGGCGCCAAGAGCTCTCTTTTCTGGGCACCAGGAACAGCCTGGAGTAGAAACCCTGCCCCCTTTGTTCAACTGGAACAGGCTGAATAGCCCAGATATTGATAAGGGAAAGTACTTGTTTTTAAGCCTCTGCCCACTGGTTTGGAGGAAGGTCTGGCAACCCGCTTGGAGTTGGCAGTGAGTGGAAGCAGAATCTGTATCCCTGGGATACAATGTTTAGAACCCATCGGTCCTGAGTAATGGACATCCAGTTTTTTGCATGGAGGGAGAGTTTCCCTCTTAGGGGTGCAAGTACATGGGCATGGCTGGGAAGGATGATTGAAAAGTCATTACGAAATTTTTCCATAAGGGTGTGGCTTACCACTCCCTGATTTGAGGTGGGAGCACTCCATTGTTTAGATCTCTGCATACCCTGTGACTGTAGTCTTGGTGGTCTGTTTCCCCTGGATTTGGACTGAGAAGGCTTGGGAGGGACTGGAAAGGACCAGTTTTTAGAAGGCCAGTGCCTACTGAATCTATGTGGCTGCATCTCTAAGGAATCTTTGACAATTTGTATTGATTTAGCTTTTTCCTCCATCTTTTTAAGAACGACTTCTGCTTTTGTGTCAAACAAACAATCCTGATTTAATGGAGCATCTAGTGATTTTGCTTTGACATGGACTGGCAAGGTTTGTTCCATCAGCCAAGCATGCCTTCAAAGTACAGGCCCAGTGACAGCAGCCCTGCAAGATGTTTCTAAGGCATCAAACCCACACTGCAAAGTATGTTTACTAACTTGGTTTGCAGAATGCATTAACTCTTGTAAATCTTATTTTCTGCACAATCTGGAAGTAACACCATTTTTTGTTTTATTAATTCCATAACATGTTGCTGGTACTTCAACATGTGAAACTGGCAATTCAAAGCCCTGATGGCAAGATAAAGCAGAGGTATAAACCTTTTTACTCCATCTGCCTAAAGCTCTAGAATCCCTGAATGAAGGTGTTGGGTTTCAATATACTGAAAAGGCATCCACTTTCCATGTTAGTGGTGAGGGGAGCCTGGAACAGAATAGCCTTAGTTGCCTGGTCTGAGGGGATGCAAACAGATCTATCTGTGGGGTATCCCACTGGTGGACAATGTCTAAGAAAACATCCCTGTGTAACATCCATTCGTGATGTTGAAAGAATGATCTGCTGAGGGCATCTGCCTGATGGTTGTCTTGTGATAGGATGTAGACTGCCTGCAGTGTTATATTGTACTGAGAGGCCAACTTCCATGCTTGCATTGCTAGCCTACAAAGAAAAAGATCTGGTCCCACCCTGAGTGTTGATGTGCCACATCACTGTGGTGTTATCTGTGAAGACTTATAGGGAACCAGGTTGTATGAGTGGGAGGAAGGTCTTCAGAGCTAGGAGGAGAGCAGTAATTTTCCTCACACTGATGAGTTTTTTTCCTGGAGGAAGGACTTGAGTCTGCACCTTCAGACCGTCCACAGTGGCCCCCATCCCGGATCAGAGGCATCTGTATACATGAATTGAACTGCCTTGATGAGTTGAAGAGGGAGACCTGGATTCTAGCTTAACTGTTGAATCCAGCACCCCAACTCTTTTTCAGGCAGGGCAGGAAGGGCACTTAAAAATCTAGGGAGTGACTGTGTTGGGAACCATACATTTTTCAAGTACCATGGAACTTTCTCATGTGCAGCCTGGCAAGGGACAGTATAGGAAGTGTAGCCGCCATGAAGCCCAGAAGGCGTAGAAATTCCCTGGCAAAGATGTAGGTGACTAGAATTATGTCTTGGAAGAAAATGGTTAGAGAAGTGATCTTGTCTTGTGGAAGGGAGGCCTTCATCAAATCTGTCCTTACTCTGCAACCCAAGAAAATTTAGTCTTGGGATGGAGTGAGGGAGGACTTCAGTAGGTTCAGCATAAACTCCAGACTTTGTAGGAGAGACATAGTGAATTGCAGGTGCGTCTGAAGTGTACTTGCCTCTTCTGCTTCAATAAGGTCATCCAGGTAAGTGTAAAACTGTATGCATTTTGTTCTGCAGAAGGCTACTGCTGAGGCTAGACACTTAAAACCCTTGGTGCTGTAGGCAAACCAATGGGCAAGGCGATAAATTGACAATACGAGGATAGCTCAGCAAAAACCAGAAATCTCCTGAAGTCTGGGTGGATGGGGATACGGACGTATGCCTCCTTCAGGCCCGAAGTGGCTATGAAGGCACCGGGTGTCAAAAGTGGAAGAAGGGTTTGAAGGGATAGCATGCTGAAAGAAGGTACATGCAGGAAAGGGTTTAACGGGGACAGGTCCAGTACAGGCCTCCAAGGGTCCTCCTTTTTTGGAACCAGGAAGAGACTGGAGTAAAACCCTTCACCATTTTGACCTGTTGGAACCCTCTCTATAATGCCCTATGACAGTAAACCCTGAATTATGTGGGGTATCAGATGGATATGACTTTTTTGTGGAAAGGGCATGCCTTTTGGTAAGGGATTTTCCTGCCAGGTCACAAAGTACCCCTTTTCCACTACTGATAAGACCTAGTGGTCTGAAGTGAAATGCTGCCATAAGGGGAAGACAGTGAGAGGTGGGTAAGAAAGGTAGAAGGGATTTAGGCAGTCACACATTATTTGGTCTGTCCAGAAAGGGCTGCCTGGGGGGTAGATTGAGAGGAAGTAGTCCTAGGTGACAAGGGTTTCCTTGCCACTTTCCTGTGCTTTGAGGAAGTGGAAGGTGCAGGAGTCCTCCTAACAAAGCTGGGTTTTGCAGGGTAGTTCCTGTAAAATTTTGGAACTGGGGAAACCAGTAAATGCTTCAGGCCCTGCAGTTCCTTGCTTTTTTCCTGCAAACTTTTGAATACTTAAGCAGACTGCTTGCCAAACAGGAACTTATTGTCCAGGGGAGCATCCAGGATCTTATTCTTGAAGTCATCAGGGAGAGGTTGAAGTCTGAGCCAGGAGTACCTATGAATACAGAAGCAGATACGGCTGATCTGGCTGAAGCTTCAGCAGCATCATAGCTGGACTTTATGAAATGCCTGGCTAGTGTGCTGTTAAGAAAACTTTAGAGGCAACTTGGGGCTGTGCAGGGGACTTACGCATGGAGGACAGCAATGTAGATGCCTGGAAGACTAGATCTAAAGCACACTTTGCGATGTTTGTCTGGTAATTAATGACCCTAAAGGCCAGGGTGGAAGAAGTGTAGATCTTTTTTCCCAACCTGTTCATCACTTTACGGTCTTTGCCTGAAGGCAGCAAGGAAGAGGAAGGGGATCTGCCTGGATTGCTTGCCTGGTGCCACTGCAATAACAGCTGGGTCTGCCATGGGAAGCTTGATTAGGTACTTATCAGGGACTTCACAGAACCTATCTGGCCTTTTTGGGCCAGAGGTTGGGATTCAGAGGTCCTGAAGGCAGAAGAAGAGGCATCCAGGTAGGCTGGAATCCCGGGAGAAGAGCAGAGGAAGGAGGAGACTCCACCTAGAGAAGCTCAAAATATCTTTTTTGTACTTCAGTCATTTGTGTGGCATCCTACTTGAAGAATTCTCTCATTTTGGAGATACTTTCCCCAAAGGGGATATCTTCAGAAAGGGAGTCTCCTTCCAAGGAGTGTCCATCTGCAGAACAGTATTCCAGGGGCGAAGCCAGCTGAGAAGGGGGATGGAAATGGCAGAGGCAGGCCTAGGACAAAGGGTAGGCAGAGCTGGAATATGTGAAGCAGTGGACCTCAGGGCCACAAAGACCTGAACAAGGGACTGGGAAAATATTTGCCAGTATGGCTGGTCTTCAATGGGGCAGACAAATGCCTAGTTTTTTTTTTTCTTCCAGAGGATTCTTGAGAATAGTTTGAGAAGCCGAAAGCCTAGTATCAGGGCGTCAGGTCCATGGCTGAGAAGCCCTGGCCTGAAACTGAAGGCGGCCATCCAGACAAGCCCAGTTTCCCTCTCAACACTGGCGGAGGCCGACGTCGCAGAAAGCTCCACGGATGTGCCAACTGGAGATGCTAAGGCAGCTTCTGACAAGGTATCCACTGAAGTCACCAGATCTCCTGGACGTCTCTCATCCACTAAACAAGTAGCTGGCAGGACATCTGGAGGCGCAGCAGTAGCAGGCCTTGAAATGGTGGCCGCCTTTTTTGGCGGCTCCACCTCAACGGCCAGTTTAGTATCCATACCTAGGGTCAAGCATTTTAGTCGTTGGTTTTCAAACAATTTAAAAGCTGCCAGACTGCGCAGGGTCTTTGAGACAAATGACTGAAAGATTACAGGTCACATGGTCGTGAGACTGGCCTAAGCAGGAAAGGCAGAGTTTGTGTCCATCTTTGTGCAGAAATCGCGAATCGCATTTACATTTTTCCTTCCTAGATGACATCAGGTATTAAAAGACCAACAGCAACCTAAGCCCTTAAAAATAAAGATGATTCTCCAGCGGGGTACTTATCTGTAGCATCTTCTGAAGCACAGACCAGAACGAGCAAGCTGAAGTTCGAGTGTAGCAGAGAAGTTCTGTGGTATTTGTGTGCGGACGTCACATTTATGGCCCTGCATGTGACATCCCATGCACCTGACAGCAGCCAGGCCTTAGCTTTGGTAGATGACCCCGACGTTTGGGTCGTCTGAGTAAGAGGATCTCACATGTGAGAATACTGGATCCTTTTCTCTTACCAGTAAAGGGCAAAGAGTGTAAACTAAGCCTTGAGCTCAGCCCAATGAATCACACGTCTAAAGTAAAAGGGACAGAGAGAAGATAAATGTTTAACTTTCTGCTTCTTGTAACAGAACAGAAGCACACTCATCAGAAACATTACCCCAAGGAACGGGCATCCCAGTCTAGTTAGGCAGAGAAGAATTCCCCTCTCATGCCTCAAAGACTAACAGCGGTTCTTCTCATGCCTGCCACAGACACTCCAACAGCTGCAGTGCACATGTCTAACTGCCAGTCCATGGTGGCTGAAGGGACTGCATCAAAAACAAGGAAGATGAGTGGTCTGCAGAACCAAGAATGACCACTGAAGTCTCAGCTTTCTGTAGCTAAAGCAAAGTAGTAGCTTGCTGAAATGGCAAAATCTGTGTTGAGGGCTTATTTTTGGGGCCAGGAAGGAAGGGACAGACAAACTGGTAAGATGCTTCATGGTAAAGTGGATCAATTTAAGGAGAGGCTTGTGCTGGGAGACAAGTTCCTAATGTTGTATCCCTCCATTTCAAATAATCCATCTTTATATCCAAGTCCAAGGACCAAGCCGTCGTATGATACAACCCCATGCACCCTCCTGGACTAGGTTCCTGCTGCCTGCATGGGCCAAGGGACTGGTCAAAGGAAAAAAATCCCTCAGTTCTGAGAACACCCACTAGTTCAATACATGATCATATAACTCAAGGGAGGATGATCCCAAGTAACAGTTTGGCCATCAGAAGGTTCCACCCACACATTCTGAAAAAGCTACAACAAGCATGTTTAGCATCCACCAAACTGGGAACTGAAGGCAAGCCCCTCTATATGCTCATCTTCAACAGAAACAGATGAGAAGGCAAGCCCCTCTATATGCTCATCTTCAACAGAAACAGATGAGTTGTTTGCAAATTAGCCTTCGCTATCTGGAGAAAGCTACTGAATACTAGATTTCCCTTGAACATGTTCATATATGGACTTTAGCTCTGACTGTTTTTGTGTGATGATCAAAGTAATGTATGGGGCTTTGAAGAGGACCCGAAATCTTTTTGGTCCAAGCTAACTTTGGATTTTCTAACTTCCTCTGCAAACACTTCTCCCAGTGGCACACTGTTGTCGCCCTCTGCCAGGCAGGTCCCGCCATCCAGAAGGAAAAGGACCTCTGTGCAGTCACAATCTACAGGATCCTTATGCATCCAAGAGAAAAGTGAGGCAGTGAATGGTCAATACTACAGCCAAGCAATCTTTTCTGTAAGCCATATGCCCCCCATCCCAGTACGCCGTCAGAATCAGGATGAGCAGGCAATGAAGAGTAGCTCCTGCAAATGCGTTATCTTGGCAGTACAGGGTAGCTACATTCACTCTACTCTGCCCCCCCACACACACACCTTGCATTATCTCTCAGAGTTCCAGGCTCCATCAGAACTCTGCAAGATATGCAGGTATGTCCACACAAGACAGGCATGTTCATTTTTCTTTCCCATATCATTAGATCACTGGATCATTAAACACTGGTTGCCTAAATCATACTCTGGGATTTATCCCTCGATCACTCTATACCACCGGACTGCAAACAAAACTTAGTGGGAAAAGGCAAACTTACTGCTACTTAAATTTACGACCCTTAAAACATAAGAAAGTACAGTTTTGTACCTACCATAAATGTAGATGTCCGATAGGTATGCATCTGCAGTCATAACATATGGGTTGTCCTGCCTCAGGCAGCCCTTCGGTCGGCCGGATTCCAAAGTCTGGGTCTGGCCTCGGCTGATGTCGCACTTCACCCGACGTCATAGCTCCTGGGGTATAAAGGCATCAGCCGACGCCATTTTCCTCAGTGTTTCTTGCCCCAGATGCCAGGTGCCCTCTAGGAAGGCTAAATTTGGATAAAAGTAGAAAAATTCCAAACAGTAGAAATCAAAAAGTATATATACATATATACATACAAACAAATACACCATAATAGATTCCCCCAGCTAGCTAAGAGAGGGGTAAGTACCCTAGGAATACCACAGAGGGGAAGGAGGGTGGGTAATCCTGACTGCAGATGCATACCTATCGGACATCTACATTTATGGTAGGTACAAAACTGTACTATGTCCTTCAAGGATGCATCTACAGTCATAACATATGGGTAGAATACCATAGCCAAACTGGGGGAGGGGGCACTAAGATAATGATGGTGTAGTTAAGATCCCCTGTAAAAGTGCAGTTGCAAAACCTGCTAGGGATCTGGAGTATAAAGGAAGTTTGTAATGCTTGGCAAATGTATGCACGGAGCTCCAAGTAGCAGCCTCTAAAATGTCTTTGGTAGCTGAAATCTCTGGATCTGACCGACCGGCACTTGCGAACAGCTTCTGCTTCGGGCACCGCGCGGCAAGAAAGACTGAGGAAAATGGCGTTGGCTGATGCCTTTATACCCCAGGAGCTATGACGTCGGGTGAAGTGCGACATCAGCCGAGGCCAGACCCAGACTTTGGAATCCGGCCGACCGAAGGGCTGCCTGAGGCAGGACAACCCATATGTTATGACTGCAGATGCATCCTTGAAGGACATCTGTAGGGAATTCAAGAAAATCTGTTCCATTAACAGTAAACAAATACTAGTCGAGCATTTAATGACTGTTCATAAGCTGCATTAAAATTCTTTGCTTATACAGTGTTCTGTTTGCCATTCTGAGAAAAACTTTGTCTAGCAATGCACATTTGTGTTTTAAAGTTTTAGCAACTCTTCCTGAAGGTGAGGTAGTTTTTCTTAAGAACCCTTCCAGCACACAAAATCTTTCATGGAGATATCTGTAAAGCGGTTAAGTAATTTCTCAGTCTAACATTTATGCTAACCCCCTTGCACCTGCAACCCTTATCCTGTTTTTCTCAACACAATATAAGAAACAAACAAACAAAAAAAAACAACTCTTGGAAAATAACTTTGTAGCCACTAATGATGTTAATGCATTTAAACTCAAGTCAGCAAAGTAAGGCCAACCATACCATTTAAAATAAAAAATAATAAACAGCTAAATGGCCCCAGGGTCAAAGGCACTTATACAGTTCTGATGTGAGTGTGGCTGTAAAACACCTCAGAATGCTAGATTTTACTGAAAAAAAAAAAAAACAGAATTCCAACTGAAAGAAAAACAACCCAAGACCATTAAGATCACCAATGAAGACAGTACAGGCACTACTGGTCCTGATCATTAAACAAATATATTTGCTCAGTTCAAGTTATCAGAAGACCATTACCTGTACTTAAAATCAATTTAGATTAGCTTTTCTCTAACTCACTGCTCTACCAGTCTGCAGTACAGCCCATCCCACAGTAAGCCTACTACTTACATTAAGTTTAGACAAAAACAGCAGCTGGTCAAGTGAATAGTGAACTTTTCCAAAGTGACATTGTAGTGAAAAGTACTCAAAATCATTGTTTCAACTGCACTGTAAAAATAGCTGACACTCAAGAAACAACAAATCCTTGCAGCAAAGATTACCTCAGATCTCCACAAAAGGCACATTACTTTAAAAAAACTTAAATTTATAAAACCATGCAGTGGAGCTAGACAAACAGAGAAAGAATAAAGCCTGAAAAATAAATGCCCAAAAGCAAAATATCATCAAATTATGTATCAACATACTGAAATCTAAAGACCATTTAAATTCATAACTGTTTTGGGAGCTCGTTTCCAATACAGTTGGTAACATTAGCAAGCGCGACTGTGATAAGTGACAGTTTCTCTTGCGCATTTCTATCAAATGGGAAAAAAAAATTTGTTAAATTTTAACTTACTATTCTGAAGATGCAGAAAGACAGAACACCAAAGGTTACTGGGTGTGTGAAGGAGGTCCTTTACTTACAAATGTACCCTTACAAAACAATGTACCTTCATATCTGAAAGTAAGTGTGTGAATATGGATATATATATATATATATATATATATATATATATATATATATATATATATATACATACACACACACACACACACACGTGTATATAAACACACACACACATATATATACATACACACGTGTATATAAACACACACACATATATACACACACACATATATACACACACACACACACACACACATATATACACACACACATTTACATATCTATATACACACACATATATATTATATACACATGTAAATTTTATTTATATATATATATATATATATATATATATATATATATATATAAAACACACACACACACACATATAGACACACACACACACATTATATATATATATATATATATATAGATATATACGTATACACACACACACATATATATATTTATATATACACACACACATATATGTATACACACGTGTGTGTGTGTGTGTGTGTGTGTGTATATGTATATATATATATATATATATATATATATATATATATATATATATATATATACACATATACATGTATTCGTACATATATATACATATATACAAACACACAAACACATACATGTATACATACATGTGTGTGTGTGTATATATATATATATATAGGTATATACACACACATATGTATACACACATATATATATATATATATATATATATATATATATATATATATACACACACACACACACACACATATATACATACATGCATACAAAAAATATATATACATAATATACATTTTTTTTCCTTCATGGATGGGGCACATTTTTATCCTGTGTACAGCAAACCTTGACAATTTTCTAATGACTAAAGACTTACAAATAAAACTGCTAAAATATATCCACAAGCTCTTAGTGATGGGCAAACATCTAGCGTAGTTGCTGCTCTTTTAACAACACCTTGTGGTCCACTTTGCTAATGCAACATTAAAATTCTAAAAGTCTAGTAAAAAATAATATACTAAAAAAGTGTCTATGATTAAGCAGGTATTTCCCTTCTTACTGAACAATTTTAAATTTCAGTCTTCATTTCAGCTCCACATCATGGTTACATCTTCAACATTTCATTTCAGAAAACATAACTATTTATATGCTAATGTTAAGGATTCCTACACAGTGCTGAGGCTTCGAGATAACTACATAAAACAAAATGAAAAAAAAAAACAATTCACACCCACTAACTAAACCCAATATTTTACATACACACCAAATGTTTCAGACGAAGGAATATAAATAAATATAGACGCAAACACAAAATGCTGGTTCATTGCAGGATGATGGCATTTGCTTGGAGGGATTTTGCCTCCTCCCCACTTTTCTGCAATATATAATCAGCGGGGGAAGGGGTCGCAGCCGCCTCACACTGAGGGTGCAGGCCTCTGCATAAACCATTCCCCCATCCTGATTTAATGAGGGTACAGGCCCCTGCATAAACAGTCCTCCCACCCTGATTTAATGAGTTGTGACCATTTCTGATTGAAGCAGTGTATGTCAATGTAGGGGGGGGGGGGTCAGCAATTTACTGGAAGGCAACTACATAGATGAATATCACATATATAATGTACATAATGCACACAGTGTACATGTGGTGCACATTTGTAAGGATCTGTACAAGTCACTCAAACCAAAGCTGATATTTAGACGTGGTACTTACAGTGCCCATATAGCTGGATTTATATCCTTCTTGCTGCCTTCTCATTTCTTCCTGCTCTCTATGGCGCATAAGTTCTTCCTCACGTCGCCTGTGCTCTTCTTCATGTCTGCAATTAGAAATAATTTCAGAAGTGTAATCAGACAGCTCCCTTTTGGTAAGAAATAGATAGAAAAGAGTAAAGATGCATGAAAATGGTGCAGCAACTACCCACATTAGGTTAAAACTTCGACTTACTTCAGACAGATCCATTACACCTTTGAATTTAGAACAGCTGTGTAAAATCTTACCATAACCATAAACAAAGTTGGCAGAAAGGGGACTGAGGGATTCCTAGGAATGATGGAAATATCTTCCAAGTCATAAAATTGACTTTTTGGATGATGGAAAGGACCCAGGACTCCTGAGTGACCTCCGTCCAGGCTAAAAGGCAGAAAGAGACAGAGAGAAAGAAACAGGAGTATGACTAACAAGAATGGCTTGGTTGTCATTCAGAAGAGATGATGACGATGAGTAGCAGGAGCAGCAGATTTTGATGGAGATCTCCTAGAAAATTTCCTAGACCTAGATGCAGGAGAAGCAGAAGAGGAGGAAAGTAAAGTTGTGTACACTTACCATAAATCTAGATGTTTGAGTGTATTCACTGTTGCAGTCATCACACTTGGCTTATCTGCCTGCAGGAAGCCCTCAGTTGGCCCGAATACCAGAGACTCAGTACTTCTGCGTCGGATGCGGTCTCTTCAGGACTGACATCTGGTTGTCAGGGGTATAAAAACAGGCAGCAGACGCCATTACATCAGTTTTTTTGCACCAAATGTCAGCAGCCCCCCAAATAAGGAACTAAGTTATCGTGGAAAAAACACCACCAGTAAAAAGTATATACCAACAGCCCTGTAAGGGGTGAGTAACAGAGGTAGAGAAGGAGCAAGAGAGACACAAGTGGGCTCAAGGGTGGGAAACCAAGACTGCAACAGTGAATAAACTCGAACATCTACATTTATGGTAAGTGTACACAACTGTACTATGTTCTTCGTGCTTCACTGTTGCAGTCATCACACACGGGTTGATTCCCAAAGCTGAAGAATGGCTGGAGACAGTCAAGAAGAGTTGGGGCTGGCTAGTATGCCCTGCAGGACTGCTGTTGCAAAGCCCGCCCTGGATTTGGAAAAGATAGGCAGATGGTAATGCTTGGTGAAGGTGTGAACAGAAAAGATAGCAGCTTCCAGAATGTCCCTGGTAGGGACTCCACTGAGGAATGCTGTAGAGGTTGAAGTTGTCCTAGTGGAATGTGTTCTGACCCCCCTGAGGGGTTGGTTTCCCATGGTGTCTGTAACAGAAATGGATACAGTGTGCTATCCATTTGAAAATGGTTTGTTTTGATATGGCCTTGCCCTCTCCCCCTGGTGCAAAACTGACTAGTAACTGGTCAGATTTCCTGAAGGGCTTAGTCCTAATCAAGGTAGAATCTGAGCTGTCTGTGCACAGCTAAAGAGTACAAGATCATTTCCCCTTTCCTCTGAGGATTAGGGAAGAAGGCTGGCAAATGGATAGATTGGTTGAGAGCTACAATGGATACCACTTTAGCCATAAAATTAGTGTTAGTCCTGAGGGAAACCCTGTCAGCATGAAAAATAATGAAGGTCTCCACAAGCCATAAGTGCTTGTAGCTCAGACCCTCTTCTAGCTGAAGTGATGGCCAGAAGCAAGGCTGCTTTCCAAGAGAGGAATTTAAACTCTACTGACAGTGCAGGCTGAAAGTGGGGGAGCGTGAGCTTTTCCAGTACAAAGTTAAGGTCGCAAGCAGGGGTGGGGTCTTCTCCTTGGTGGCCTTAAGTTGTTGGCCCCTCTCAGGAACTGTTTGATAAGCGGGTGAGAGAAGACAGATGGCTCAGTGTTGTAATGAGCCGAGATGGCAGAGGCATGGATCTTAATGGAGGAGAAGGATAGGCCTCTGTGGAGTAGATCTGCTAGGTAATCCAGGATTAGAGGTAAGGCGGGCAGTGCGGTGTCCTCTCCTTTAGACTGAATCCAGGAACAATACCTTTTCCACTTATCAGCATAGGATTTCCTTGAACTGGGTCTTCTGGCTTCAAGAATGATGTCCAGCACCTGCTTGCTTAGGCTGGTCACTGGGGGAGAGTTCAAGGAATAAGCCAAGCTGCAAGACTCAGGGTTTGCAGTTGCGGATGCAAGGTCTGTCCCTCTTGCTGAGTGAGGAGGGTTGGGATTTGAGGTAGGTGCCAGGGTGGCACCAGTGACAGGCTGCGCAGTAGTGGGTACCAGTGCTGGCGTGGCCAGTCCGGTGCAATCAGGATTGCCCTTGGTCTGTCCTGTCTTACCTTGAGTACTATTCTTGTGAGAAGAGGCAGAGGTGGAAATGCATAGACTGAGAGGTTTATCCACTGAAAGGATAAGGCAACCACTTTCCAGGCCCTGTTGTGAGGTGTCCTGGTGCAGAATTTGCGGAGCTGGTGATTGTAGGGGAAGGCAAAAAGGTCCACCTCCAGGGTTCCAATTTCTGGGTTAGAAGGCTGCAAGTATTGGGATCTAAATGCCACTCATGTGGGTCTAGGAGATTTCTGCTTAAGTAGTCTGCCAGAGAGTTTTGTTTGGCTGGCAGGAATTGAGCTTGCAGATGAATATGCATGTCCAAGGCCGTGTTTCACAGGGCCATGGCTAGACTGCAGAGTGGGTTCCCCCTGCATGTTGATGTACCATATAACTGTTGTGTTGTCTGTTTTTATTAGCAGGGGTCCTGGAGAGAGTAGGGATCTGAAAGCTGTCAGAGCATGCTGAACAGCCACCATCTCTTTTTGGTTCATGTGCAGATGAATTTGACTTGGGCTCCAGTGGCCCTGAATGCACTTGTCGTCCAGGAGTGCCCCCCAGGCATAGTCTGATGCATCTGTGGTTAGGGTCTGGGCGGTGTGGTGTTGAGTAAAGGGAAGTCCCTTGTTGTGGTTGCATGCTACTGCCCACCAAAGAAACTCTGTCCTTAGACAAGGTATTATAGGTTAGACTGTTTCCAGGTCCTGAGAATGTTGGCATAAGACTTTTTAAATACCACTGAAGTTTCCTCTTATGCAGTCTGGCATATGGAATTAGTAGAATGCAAGAGGCCATGAACCCTAGGGCCTGCAGGATTTTCCTTGAGGATAGCTGGGTTCTGGTGGCTATTTGAATGAAGTAGCCTGTCAGGCTTGTTTTTCTGAAGAAAGGAATGCCATCTGGGATGCTCTGTCCAAGCGTGCTCCCAAGAATACAATTTTTGACTGGGGACTAATTGTGATTTCTATTTGTTGACCGTGTACCCCAGGGAGGACAGAAGGTTCTTTACAAATGTCAGGTGCTGCAACAGCTTTTTCTGTCTGCCTGAATCAGGCAATCATCTAAGTAGGTTCATAGGTTGGTACTAGGCTATCAGCCTTAAGGCCTATACAAGCCTAGCCAAAACAACTCCCTGGCTATATCTTCCCACAGTATTTACTTCCATGGACCCCGTCTAGCACGGCGACTGACGTGATCCCCAGGGTGGATTTCCTATCGCCCATCCAATCATCAAGGTTCCTTTTGAAGACGGCTTGACATGTATGGGGCAGTCTATTCCACAGTGTGGGGAGTCTCTGGGTCAGGAACCTATCCCTCCAGCATGTTTTGCTCATTGTGATGACAAGGTTTAGATCCCTGGAGCATGTCTCTCTGAGGGATTGGAATTTCTTTAAGTGTAGCATGTCCAACAGCTCTGCGTTTGACATGACCTTGTATGTTAAGCAGAGATCACCTCTGAGTAGACAATATGCAACAGAGTATAGGTTGAGTTTTTTTAGACAGTCAGCATAGGGCATCTGCTTTAGGCTTGTGATTCTTTTAGTGAGGTATTTCTGCGGCCTTTCTAGTTGTTGCAGATGTCTTGAGAGGTGCATACCAAACGGGGAGTTGTATTCTATAATGGGTCTAATGAAGGATGAGTACAGTGGGACAATGACCTCCTTTTTTCTGGATGAAAAGCCCTTAGTGATGAGGTGTGCCACAAAGGATTTCCTGACTGTTGTGGCAATGTGGTTTTCGAAGGTGAGACCACTATCCACCTGTGTCCCTAAGTCTCTTATCACACTTTCAGTGTTTAGTGTACTGCCACCTCTGTGGTAATTCACGGGTACATGTATTTCCCCAAAGGGGATAACTATACATTTCGTGGCATTGAGCTTGAGCCCATGGCTCTGGCACCAAGCATCTGTTTCTGTAAGGCCCTTTTGTAGAATATCCACATCATTTGGGGAATCAATACTGGCTCCCAGTTTGCAGTCATCTGCAAACTTTTTTAGCCAGAGTCCCATAGTGTTGGCCTGTACTTTAGAGATGCAGATGCCAAACAAGAGCGGTCCTAGGACTGAACCCTGAGGCACTTCACTTGTCTAGAGCTGGATTTGGAGTCAGCTACTTTTACAGTGCGGGTTCTGTCAGTAAGCCACTTGGCAACCCATCGAGTGACATAGGGATTAATGCCCAGCTTATTAAATTTATCTATGATTCCAGAGTGGGGGATGGTGTCAAAGGCCTTGGCAAGGTCCAGATATGCTGTGTGGACCACTTTACCCTTGTCCACGGCTCTGGAGACTGACTCGAAGAAGTCAATTAGGTTCAGGAGACAAGATCGGCCCTTCATGAACCCAAACTGCATGGGGTCCAGTGTTTGATGGTTGCCAGTGTCTTAGTTTATAAGTTCCATGATAATACGTTCCATGGCTTGCAGATCAAGCTTGTCAGACTGATGGGGCAGAAGTTCCGGGGCAAATCTGAAATTTTCTCTGTCTGGAAAAGGCAATGGCTGGAGCCAGGCATTTTGTGAATACTCTGGGAGCAGTGGATAAGCCAAAGGGAATTGCAGAGAACTGATAATGCATAGATCCTGCCCTGAAATATAGGTATTTCCTGCACGAGTCCCTGATAAGGATGTGCAGATAGGCTTCTTTTAGGTCTAGGGTGGCTAAACAGGCATCTTTGGACAGCATAGGAAAAAGGGTGAGCATTTTGAATTTTGGTACCACCAGGAAGGTGTTTAGAATGGAAAGATCTAGTATTGGGTGCCAAGTGCCCTCTTTTCTGAGTACCAGGAAAAGTCTGGAATAGAAACCTTGACCTATTTGTTCTGCAGGAATACATTGAATTGCCCTTAGGGAGAGCAGGGATTGAAATTGGTTTAGTGCCTCTGCCCACTGTTTGCAGGAAGGTCTGGGAACCCTTTTGGGGTTTGCAGTGAATGGAAGTAAAATTTGTACCCCTGGGATACAATGTCGAGGACCCATTGGTCTTTGGTGATGGAGGTCCAGTTTTCTGCAAGATGGGCAAGTTTTCCTCCTAGGGGCACGAGCAGCTGGGCAGAGGTAATGAGTGGATTTGAGAAGTCATTGTGAATTCTTTCTGTAAGGGGGTGGCTTAGCACTCGCTGGTTTAGAAGTGGAAGTGCTCCATTGCTTAGATCTCTGCATACCCTGAGACTGTAATCTGGGGGGTCTGTTGCCCATAGTTCTAGTCTGAGTTGGCCTTGAGGGGGCTGGAAAGAACCAATGCTTCAAGGGGCAATGCCTTCTAAATCTAGGAGGCTGCACTTCCAAAAATCTATGACTGTCTGCATAGATTTAGCTTTTTCTTCCAACTTTTTCAGAACCTCTTCTGCTTTGGAGCCAAACAGACTGTCCTTGTTCAAAGGAGCGTCTAGTAATTTTGATTTTACACGGTCTGGCAAGGTCTGCTCTTTAAGCCAAGCATGCCTTCTCAGTACAGAACCAGTGACTGCTGCCCAGCAAGATGCTTCTAGGGCGTCAAAGCCAGACTGCAAAAAATGCTTGCTGACTTGGCTTACAGAATGCATAATCCCTTTCAATTCTTTATTTTCTGCACAAGTCTGTAAAGGTAGACAATGTTTGCTTAATAACTTCCAAAATATGGTGGTGGTATTTCAGCATGTGAAACTGGCAATTCAATGCCCTAATGGCAAGAGTTGCAGAGGTGTATACTTCTTTACCCCATCTGTCTACAGCTTGGGAATCCCAGTCTGAAGGGGTGGGAATCTTAGCTGTAGTTGCTTTTATACCTATAGGCCCTTGGGAAATTACCTCTGGATCAGCAGTAGGATTTTTTAAAAGACATTTGTGAGAGTCAGGGACTCTGTAGTACTCTGGTTTCTTTGGAGCAGGGAGTAAAGTATCAGAAGTTAGACTGGATTCCATAAAGACATCATCCACTACATCCAGAACTGGAGGTATTGCTAAAGGTCTATGTTGAGGCAAATCTAAAAATTCTCTGAGTCTCTTTTTGGACTGAGGATAGCCCTGGCATTCTCAGTGGAAATGTTCTCTTAAATTTCACCAAAAGAAAAATCATCTGGAGGGGAAGCATTCCTCTGCATCTGAATCCTCATAAGTAGATAAAGGCATGTCTTCATATTCAGAAACCTCAGTGTTGTCGGACTCGGTCTGTTAAAGCTGCTGGGGACAGATCTCCTTCTCTTAGCAGGAGAAGGCTGGCTTCCCCTAATCAGCATAATCAGGTCTTCTGCCATTTTAAGCATATGTTGTTGTGGCAAAGAAGCAGGTGCTTGAGTGTGGGTCATCAGTTTTTTTTAGGCATAGCTCGTACTCCTGGCCTTAGAAACTCGGTAGTTTTAGACAGAACTGAAGACGTGAAAGTCATCAGTTTCTGTCGAATATCGGTAGTGCGAATAAAGTACAGCTGTGTACACTTACCATAAATGTAGATGTTACAGTGTATTCACTGTTGCAGTCATCACATCAGATTTGGGTTATCTGCCTGCAGGTAGCCTTCAGTCAGCCCAAATACCAGAGTCTTGGGATTTCTGCGTCGGATGCTGTCGCCTCTTCCATGACGTCAGGTCGTCAGGGGTATAAAACATGCAACCAACGCCATTCAATCAGTTTTTCTTGCCCCAGATGTCAGGAACCCCCAAAATAGGAAGCAATTACATGGTGTGGAACACCTCCAGTAAAAAGTAAATACCACTGCCATAAGATAAGGCCAAAAAGGAGGATAGGTATAAAGTATAGAAAAGTCAGGGGGCTGGAGGGAGGGTAACCTGGACTGCAACAGTGAATACACTCGAAAATCTGCATTTATGGTAACTGTACACAACTGTACTATGTTCTTCATGTTTCTCTGTTGCAGTCATCACATTTGGGTTGATTCCCAAAGCTGAGGAAGGGTGGAGGCAGTCAAGAAGTTTTAGAGCTGGCCAGAAGGCCTTGTAAGACTGCTGTAGCAAATCCAGCTCTGGATTTAGAAAAGATAGGCAAGTGGTAATGCTTGGTGAAGATGTGTACTGAACTCCATGTTGCAGCTTCCAGGATGTTCCTGGTAGGGACTCCCCTGAGAAATGCTGCAGATGTTGAGGTAGCCCTAATGGAATGGGTTCTGATCCCTTGTGGGGTAGGTTTTCTATGGTGCTTGTAGCAGAAATGGATGCAGTGTGCTATCCATTTGGAGATGGCTTGCTTTGAAATGGCCTTGCCCTCTGCCCCTGTAGCAAAGCTGACTAGCAGTTGGGTCAGATTTTCTGAAAGGTTTAGTACTGTCAAGGTACAAGCTAAGCTGTCTGTGCATTTCCAAGAAGTTCAGGATCCTTTCCCCTTTATTCTGAGGATTAGGAAAAAAGGTTGGTAAATGGATGGATTGGTTTAATGCCACACTGGATACCACCTTGGGCATAAATGATGGGTTAGTCCTGAGGGAAACCCTGCCCGCATTGTAAGATGATGAAGGGTTCCACAGCCATAAGGGCCTGTAACTCAGACACCCTTCTTGCTGAAGTGATGGCTGGAAGTAAGGCTGTTTTCCAAGAGAGGACTTTTAACTCTGCAGTAGCAGCAGGCTCAAAAGGGAGAAGCGTGAGCTTCTCTAGTACAAAGTTGAAGTCCCAGGAAGGAGTGGGAGCTCTCCTCGGGGGTCTTACATTGTTAGCTCCTCTCAGGAACTGTTTGATAAGAGGATGAGAGAAGAGGGGTGATTCAGTACTGTAGTGAGCTGAGATGGCAGAGGCATGAATCTTAAAAGATGAGAAGGATAGGCCTTTGTGGAGCAGCTCTGCTAGATAATCTAGGATTTGTGTAAAGAGGGCATGGCTGTGTCCTTTCCCTGAGACTGGCTCCACGAACAGTACCTTTTCCACTTTTCAGAATAGATTTCCTAGTACTAGGTCTCCTGGCCTCAAGGATGATATCCAGCACCTGTTTGCTGAGGGTTGCTGGTGATATATTTAGGGAATAAGCCAGGCTGCTAGGTTCATGGTATGCAGCTGAGAATACAAAATCTGGTCCTCATGCTGGGCCAGCAGAGAGGAAGTCTGATGCAGGTGCCAGGGTGGCACTGTTGTCAGACTGTGTAAAAGTGGGTACCAGTGCTGGCGTGGCCAGTCTGGTGCAATAAGGATTGTCCTTGGCCTGCCCTGTTTGATCTTGAGTAGTAATTTCGAGAGGAGGGGCAGAGGGGGAGAGGTTTCCCCATGTAAAGGATAGGGCATCCACTTTCCATGGTTGGCTGTGGGGAGTTCTGATGCAAAATTTGCTCAATTCATGGCTTGGGGAGAAGCAAAGAAGTCCACCTCTGGTGACCCCCACCTGTGGGTTAGAAGTTTGAATGAGTTGGGTTCCAGTTTCCACTCGTGTGGGTCCATTAGGTTTCTGCTCAAGTCGCCTGCCAATGAGTTTTGTTTGCCTGGCAGGAACTGAGCTTGAAGGTGCACTTGGTTGCTCAAAGTTGTGTTCCACCGAGCCATGGCTAACCTGCGGAGTGGGTAGGAATGAGCCCCCCCTGCTTTTTTATATACCACATAACTGTGGTGTTGTCTGTCTTTAACAAGAGTTGTCCTGGAAGAATAAGTTATTTGAAGGCTGTCAGTGCATTCTGTACAGCTAACATTTCTTTTTGATTGATATGCAGGTGCATTTGTGCTGGGCTCCATTTGCCTTGACTGCATTTTCCTGCCATGTGAGTTCTCCCATGCATAGTCTGATACATTTGTTGTCAGGGAGTGGGTGGCAGGGGTTGAATGAAAGGTAGTCCCTTGTTGTGGTTGCAGGCCTCTGCCCACCAAAGAAACTCTGTCCTTAGGCAAAGAATGATAGGAATCACTGTTTCCAGGTCCTGAGAATGTTGACACCAGAGACCAAGTACCATTGAAGTTTCCTCATATGCAGTCTTGCATATGGAATTAGGATAATGTATGAGACCATGAACCCTAGGGCTTGTAGTATTTTCCTTGCAGATAGCTGGGTTTGGGTGGCCAGTAGTTTGAGGTAATTTGTCAAATAAACCTGCTTTTCTGGAGTGAGGAATGCCATCTGGGAAGTTGTGTTCAAGCTTGCTCCGAGGAATACAATTTTTTGGCTGGGTACCAGATGAGATTTCTTTTTGTTGATGGTATACCCCAGAGAAGTTAGGAGTCTCTTTACAAATGCCAGGTGTTGAAGCAGCAATTCCTGACTGTCCGCCTGAATCAGGAAATCGTCCAAGTATGGGTAAATCTGAATATTTCTCTGCCTGCAGTATGCGATGGCTGGAGCCAGGCACTTTGTGAATACCCTGGGCACAGCAGATAAGCCAAAGGAAAGTGCAGAGAACTAATAGTGCAAAGAGCCTGCCCTGAAACGTAGATATTTCTTGCAAGATTCCCTTATGGGGATGTGTAGGTAAGCTTTTTTAAAATCTAGGGTGACTAGCCAGGAGTCCTTGGCTAGCATAGGAAGCAGCTGTTGGGAGTGTAAGCATTTTGAACTTTGGTACCACCAGGAAGGTGTTGCGAATTGACAGATCCAGAATAGGGCACCAAGAGTTCTCTTTCCTGGGCACCAGAAACAGTCTGGAGTAGAAACCCTGTCTCCTTTGCTCTGCTGGAACAGGCTGAACAGCCCTGATACTGAGAAGAGAAAGTACTTGCTTTTGGGCCTCTGCCCACTGGTTTGGTGGAAGGTCTGGCACTCTGCTTGGGGTTGGCAGTGAGTGGAAGTAGAATCTGTATCCCTGGAATACAATGTTTAAGACCCATCGGTCCTGGGTAATGTATTCCCAGTTTTTTTTTGCATGTACAGCGAGTTTTCCTCCTGGGATGCAAGTACTTGGGCCTGGCTGGGAAGGATGGAGGACAAGTCATTGTGAAATTTTTCCATAAGAGGGTGGTTTACCACTCACTGTTTTTGAGGTGGGAGCACTCCATTGTTTAGATCTGACCATACCCTGAGACTGTAGTCTTTGTGGTCTGTTGCCCCCGGGTTTGGGCCGAGAAGGCCTGGGAGGGACTGGAAAGGACCAGTTTTTTGAAGGCCAATGCCTAATGAATCTAGGTGGCTGTACCTATAAGAAATCTTTTAACAGTGTGCATAAATTTAGCTTTTTCCTCCATCTTTTAAAGAAATTCTTCTGCTTTAGTGCCAAACAAACATTTTTGGTTTAAAGAAACATCTAGTAATTTTACTTTGACATGGTCTGGTAAGATTTGTTCCTTCAGCCAAGCATGCCTTCTCAGAACAGACCCAGTGACAGCAACCCTGCAAGATGCTTCTAAGGCATAAAAAACACACTGAAAAGTATGTTTACCAACTTGGTTTGCAGAATGCATTAACTCTTGTAAATCTTTATTTTCTGCACAATCAGGAATCAACAACATTTTTTGTTTAATTAGTTCCATAATATGATGCTGGTACTTCAACAAGTGAAACTGGCAATTTAAAGCCCTGATGGCAAGAGTTGTAGAGGTATATACCTTATTACCCCATCTGTCTAAAGCTTTAGACTCCCTGTTCGAAGTGGTAGGGTTTTTGGCTGTAGTAGCCTTAATACCTTTAGGTCCCTGGGAAATGGATCTGCAGTAGGATTTTTAAAGAGAAATTTGTGAGAGTCAGGTACTCTGTAGTACCTGTCAGGCCTTCTAGGAGCTGGAGGTAAAGTATCAGGGGTAAGACTTAATTCCATGAAGACATCTACAACATCCAGGACAGGGGGTATAGCTAGAGGCCTGTGCTGAGGCAAGTCTCTTTTTGGACTGAGGGTAGTCCTGGCATTCCCAGAGGAAATGCTCTCTTAGGGTATGCAAGGTTTCACCGAAAGAAAAGTCCTCTGCATCTTAATCCTCATAGGTGGATAAGGTTATGTCCTAGCAATCAGAGGGGTCAGAGTCATCGGACTCATGGTCTGTAGAATCAGAAGGAAAATCAATTATTTGTCTTTTAGAGGGGAAAGGCTGGCTTCCACTAATTAAAGTAATAAGGTCTTCAGCCATTCTAAGCATTTGTTTCTGAGGCATGGAAGCTGGAGAATGGCTTTGGTCGTCGGTTTCCTAGGCATAGTGCGAACTCTGGGCCAGAGAAATTTTGTAGTTTTAGTCAAAAACAAAGTAATCGCTTTAATACGAATATCGGAAGGTCTGAATACACTCTCAGAAGCCAGTGCTTGCACAGCGGCTCCAGACCCATCCAAGGTAGAGAGATCCGCAGGTTCCATAATCGAAGAAGCCTCTTGTGGCATACCGTTCTCTGAATGGGTCTCAGTAGAGGCCTGCAAATCTGCAGAAGCGGGTATCAGGGGCTGTGAAAGCGCCTCACTGAGTACCGGTGGACTGGCGACTAGCTTAATGGAAGCATCGTCCGCAGATTTGGACCTATGTGGTCTCTGTCTTTATCCTTATGTTTTTTTCAAAAGATCGATAGTCGGATGGGTTAACAAAGCCATTTCGGAATAAGGAGAACAAGAGCAAAGAATTCAGCGACAAAGATACCCAGACGATGAATAGTTTGGGTGTTGAACAAAGCATAAAAAGTACAGTTGTGTACACTTACCATAAATGTAGATGTTCGAGTGTATTCACTGTGGCAGTCATCACATTTGGGTTATCTGTCTGCAGGTAGCCCTCAGCCGTCCTGAATACCACAGTACTGGATTCCTGCGTCGGATGCTCTCTCTTCTTCAATAACGTCAGGGGTACAAAACATGCAGCCGATGCCATATAAAAACAAAAAAGCAAATACACCAGAAAGCTTAAATACACCAAACAAGAAGGAAAGGTAGAGTCAAGAGAAGTCAGGGGACTAAAGGGAGGGTTAATTACAGTTGTGTACACTTACCATAAATGTAGACGTTCGCGTGTATTCACTGTTGCAGTCATTACATTTGGGTTATCTGCTTGCAGGTAGCCCTCGGTCGGCCTGATTATCAAAGTCTTGGGTCCTGCGTCGGTTGCTGTCTCATCTTCCATAATGTCAGGTAGTCACGGGTATAAAGCATGTAGCCGACGCCATTACATCAGGTTTTTTTGCCCCAGATATCAGGTGCCCCCACAATGGGAAGCAATTATATATAAGGTTACACCTCCAACAAAAAAGCAAATACACCAGAAAGCTTTAAGCATAGTAAGCAAGAATACAGGTATAGTCAATAGAAGTCAGAGGGCTGGAGGGAGGGTAACCAGGACTGCAACAGTGAATACACTCAAACACTTACATTTATGGTAATTGTACACAACTGTACTATGTTCTTCGCGTTTCACTGTTGCAGTCATTACATTTGGGTAGATTCCCAAAGCTAAGGAACGGAGGAGGCAATTAGATAGCATTAGGACCGGCTATAAGGCCCTGCAAGACTGCAGTGGCAAAACCAGCTCTGGATTTAAAGAAAACTGGCAAGTGGTAATGCTTGGTGAAGGTATGTACAGAACTCCAGGTAGCAGCTTCCAGGATGTCCCTGCTAGGGACACCTCTGAGAATGGCTGAAAAGGTAGATGCAGCCCTGGTTGAATGTGGTCTTATCCCCTGTGGGGTCGGTTTTTCATGGTGCTTATAGCAGAAATTAATGCAATGGCCTATCCCACTTAGAAATGGTTTGCTTTGAAATGGCCTTCCCTTCTGCCCCTGCAGCAAATGCAGTTAGCAGCTGTTCAGATTTCCTAAGAGGATTAGTCCTGTCCACGTAAAATCTAAGTTGTCTGTGGACGTCCAAGGAGTGCAGTATTCATTCCCCTTTGTTCTGTGGATTAGAAAAGAAGGTTGGCAAATGAATGGACTGATTAAGGGCCACACTGGATACCACTTTGGGCATAAAGGAGGGACTGGTCCTGAGGGACACCCTGTCTGCATGAAAGATGATGAAAGGCTCCACTGCCATGAGGGCGTGTAATTCAGACACACTTTTTGCGGAAGTGATGGCTAGAAGGAAGGCTGTTTTCCAAGAAAGGAATTTCAACTTTGCATTTGCAGCTGGCTCAAAGGGAGGTAGAGTGAGCTTTTCCAATACCAAGTTAAGGTCCTAGGCTGGAGTAGGGGCTCTCCTGGGTGGTCTTACGTTTTTGGCCCCTCTGAGGAATTGCTTCAGCAGTGGATGAGAGAAGAGGGGTGGCTCTGTATTATAATGAGCTGAAATGGCCAAGGCATGAATTTTGATGGAAGAAAAGGAAAGGCCCTTGTGAAGCATCTCAGTTAAGTATTGAAGAATGTGCGGAAAATTGGGCACAGTTGTGTCCATCCCCTGTGTTTGGTTCCAGGAACACAATCTTTTCCATTATTCAGCATACTATTTTCTAGTACTAGGCCTCCTTAATGACATCCATCACTTGCTTACTTAGGGATGGTAATGGAGAGATCATGAAATTAGCCAGGCTGCAAGGTTCAGGGTTTGAGGTTGTGGGTGCAGACTTTAGCCCTCCTGCTGGGACTGCAGCGCAGGGGTCTGAGGCAGGTGCCATGGTTCCAGAAGTGACACACTGCGCAAGAGGGAGTACCAGTGTTGACATGGCCAGTCTGGTGCAGTAAGTATTGTCCTTGGGTTGTCCTGTTTGTTCTTTAGTAGCACTTTGGAGAGGAGGGGCAGAGGGGGAAAGGCATAAACTGATAGGTTTTTCCATGTGAAGGACAGGGCATTCACTTTCCAAGCTTGTCTGTGCTGAGTCCTTGTGCAGAATTTGTCCAATTGGTAGTTGTGAGGGGAGGCAAACAGGTCAATCTCTGGGATCCCCCATTTGTTTCTCAAAATGTTGAACATCTTTGTATCCAGTTTCCACTTGTGTGGGTCCATGAGATTTCTGCTTAGGTTGTCTGCCAGTGTACTTAGCTTGCCTGGCAGGAACTGAGCTTGTAGGTGCACTTGGTAGCTCAAGGCTGTGTTCCACAGAGCCATGGCTAGTTTGCAGAGAGGGTATGAGTGGGTTCCCCCTTGCTTGTTTATGTACCACATAACAGTGGTGTTGTCTGTCTTTACCAATAATTGTTCTGGAAGAATATCAGAGCATTCTGTACAGCTAGCATTTCTTTTTGATTGATATGCAGGTGCATCTGACTCGAGTTCCAGTTGTCCTGAATGCACAGCCCTGCCAAGTGAGCCCCCATGCATAGTTTGATGCGTCTGTTGTTAGGGTTTGGGTGGCAGAGGGTAGAGTGAATGGCAGCCCCTTGTTTTGCTGGCAGGCCTCTGCCCGCCAAAGGAACTCTATCTTTAGACAAGGTATGATAGGAATCATTAATTCTAGGTCCCGAGAACGATGACAACATATATACCACTGTAGTTTCCTCATATGCAGTCATGCATATGGAATTAGTAGAATGCAAGAGGCTATGAACCCCAAGGCTTGCAGTATTTTCCTTGCAGATAGCTGGGTCTTTGTGGCCAGTTTTTTGAAGTAGGCTGTCAAATGAACTTGTTTCAATGGCATGAAGTAGGCTATCTGGGAAGTTGTATTCAAGCTTGCTCCCAGGAATGCAATTTGTTGGCAGGGTACTAGATGCGATTTCTTTTCGTTTATGGTGTACCTCAGAGAAGTTAGTAATTTCGTTATAAATGCCAGATGGTTTAATAGTATGTCCTGGCTTTCTGCCTGAATTAGACAATCATCAGGTATAGGTATATTTGAATATTTCTTTGCCTGCAAAATGCAATGACTGGAGCTAGGCACTTTGTGAATACGCTGGATGCAGTAGATAAGCCAAAGGCAGTGCAGAGAACTGATAGTGCATGTAGCCTGCTCTGAAACGTAGGTATCTTCTGCAAGATTCCCTTATTGGGATGTGCAGGTAGGCTTCCTTTAAATCCAGTGCTGCCAACCAGGCATTTTTGCCTAGCATGGGAAGCAGCTGATGAAGAGTTAGCACTTTGAATTTTGGGATTACCAAAAAAGTGTTTAGGATAGACAGGTCCAGGATAGGGCGCCAGGAATCGTTTTTTCTGGGTATCAGGAAAATCTTGAGTAGAAACCTTGCCCTCATTCTTCTTCTGGGACAGGGTGAATAGCAATGATGCTTAGAAGACAGAGAACTTGCTTTTGAGCCTCTGCCCACTGACTTGGGGGTAGGTCTGGCCAACCATTTGGGGTTGGTAAGGAGTGGAAGTGAAATCTGCATCCTTGGGAAATTATATTTAAATCCCATTTGTCTTGGGTAATGAGTTCCCAGTTTTTTGCATGCAGGTCAATCTTTCCCCCTAAAGGAACAGTCAGTTGAGCAGGGCTTGGAAGGTTTAAAGTTAAGTCATTGTGACAGTTTACCATAGGGGGGGGGGTGTCTTAATACTCACTGTTTCGGAAGTGGGAGCCCCCCAACGCTTAGGTGAGTACCTTGGGACGAAAGCCTGGGTGTTCTGCTGGTTCTGGGTTTGGACTGAGAAGGCCTGGAAGAGGCAGGAAAGGACCAATTCTTAGAAGGCCAGTGCCTACTAAATCTGAGAGGCTGTACTTGCAGGAAATCTTTAACAGTTTGCATAGATTTAGCTTTTTCCTCCATCTTTTTAAGTAATTCTTCTGCTTTGTTGCCAAACAGGTGGTCTTGGTTTACGGGATCATCCAGTAATTTAGCTTTACCATGATCTGGCAAAGATTGCTCCTTAAGCCGAGCATGCCTTCTAAGTACAGACCCAGTGACAGCAGCCCTGCAAGATGCCTCTAATGAATCAAAACCACATTGCAAAGTATGTTTTCCAACTTGTTAAGCAGAATGCATTAAATCCTGTAATTCTTTATTTTCAGCACAGTCAGGAATAAAAATCATTTTCTGTTTAAGCAATCCAATAATATGCTGATACTTTAACATATGAAACTGTCAGTTTAAGGCCCTAATAGCCAAAGTTATACTTTCTTACCCCATCTGTCCGGGGCACTGGAATCTCTATCAGTGGGGGTAGGTTTTTTGGCAGTAGTAGCAGTAACGCCTTTGGGTCCCTGTGAAATGGTCTCAGGATCCGCAGTAGGATTCTTAAACAGGTCCTTGTGAGAGTCAGGTACCCTGTAATACCTGTCAGGTTTTCTGGGAGCCAGAGGTAAAGAGTCAGGGGGCAGGCTAGATTCCGAGAAGGCATCATCTACAATGTTCCGTACAGGAGAGATAGCTAAAGGCCTGTGTTGACGTAGGAGTAAGAATTCCCTAAGCCTCTTTTTGGAGTCAGAGTAATCCTGGCTTTCCCAATAGAAATGCTCCCTAAGAGTATGCAAGGTTTCACCAAATGAGAAATCCTCTAGAGAGGAAGCAGAGAGAACGGTGTCCTCGGCATCAGAATCCTCATAGGTAGATAAGAGCAACTGGTCATCAGAGAAAACAGAAATTTCAGAATCCTGATCAGAAGAATCAGATGGAAAATCAGTTCTAGGTCTCTTAGAGGGAGAAGGGTGGCTTCCACTGATTAGAGTAATAAGGTCTTCAGCCATTCTTAACATTTGTTTTTTAGGCATATGGGCCTGACCATGAGGTCTGGGCATTGGTTTTCTAGGCATGGATTGTGTTTTAGGCCTTGAAGAAGAAGATGGCAACGGTTTAATATTCAAGTCAGTAGGCCTGAATACACCCTCAAAAGCCGGTGCCTGCACAGCGGCTCCGGACCCATCCAAGGTAGAGACATCTGCAGGTTCCACAGTCGAAGAAGTATCTTGCAGCATACCGGACTCCGAATGAGTCTCAGTAGAGGCCTACAAATCTGAAGTAGCGGGTATCACGGGCTGTGACAGCACCTCACTGAGTACCAGCGAACTGGCGACTAGCTTAAGAGAAGCATCGTCGGCAGCTTTGGATCTGTGTGGTCTGTCTCTGTCTTTATCTTTGCATTTTTTTCAGAATGTCGGTAGGTGGCTTACTGAAGCCATTTCTGGATAACTGAACAGAGTACAAAAATATTTAGATGTGAAAATGAACCGACGACGAATAGTTTGAGGTTTGAATAAGGGACAAAACAGACAGCGAGATATGTCTTGGTCTGGGCCTAAGCAAGGAATGCAGTACGAATGAAAATCTTTATGAGGTACTTGCTTTCCACAAGAAATACAATTGTTAACTTTTACTGACATCGGTTTAGAGCAAGAAAAAGGATCTCCAATGGGGTACTTAGCTTAGTTGAGGACTTCGGATCTGAAACTCGAAAATGAAAATTACAAATTACTGAGATAAAAAAGACTTTTCACAAGGAGCAGTTTTGCAAGTTTCAGTTCCTGGCCAGGTTACTCCTCCCATCTCCCCTCCTTCAGTGGGCTACAGTCTCACATTTCCAGTTTTGCTAGATTCAACTATTTAGTCAGCTTTGCATGACAATAGAACTAATAAAATTGCCTGGTGTGCCACTAAAACTGTTCCCTTGTATGTCTCTTGACTTCTGAATGGCAATTCCCAAGAATAAAATAAAAAAAAGCAAACTCATCAGTCCAGAGTTTAGGCTAGTCTATCCATTTTTTAAAATGTGCATAGTAAAATATTCAACTTGTAATGCATTTTGGCTGCTGACATGGTTATCTTTACATAGTTATTCTCTTATAGTATAACCTGAACTTATGGTATTTAATGATACATTTTACAATTCTCAGTTTCTTAACAATGACATCCCAAGCCTCTGATGTGACCTAGTACTTTCTTACTATTGCTTTATGTAGTTTGTCTTAGTTGTACACTTGTAGTGTGTTTCTCATCCTCTCAGCAACAGACTCCTGGAGAAGCATATACTTTTATTGAAAGAGTACCAGCAGCTGTATCAGTGATACCACACTCAAAAACAATGCACTCAAACATAATACTGCCAAACACAAGGGAATGTATATGTCTGAATCAAGCAGTGATGAAATTGCTAGGGACTTCACTCAGCAACATTTTACTCTTAATGTCTCCATTTAATAATGCATAACATTCGCACCACACTTACAAAGGCACACCTCCACCTTCCACAAACACAGCAACCCACACCCACACAACTGCTACGGTTTCTCCCTTCAGTTATTGCAAGCCAAGAATAACACTTTTTAATAAGGATACCTACCAGACAAGTCTGCATAGTGCACTTGGTCTACCTGCATCATCGCAGCTCGGACCCCCAACCCCCCCCCCAGCAACTGCAACATTGCCAGATAAAGCCACTGCTACGGTCCAGTTTCTCCCTACCGTTATTGTAAGCCAAGAATAACACTTTTTAATAAGGATACCTACCAGACAAGTCTGCATAGCACACTTGGTCTACCTGCATCATCGCAGCTCGCCCCCCCAACCTCCCCCCAGCAACTGCAACATTTCCAGATAAAACCACTGCTATGGTCCGGTTTCTCCCTACAGTTATTGCAAACCAAGAATAAAGTACAGTTGTGTACACTTACCATAAATGTAGATGTTCGAGTATGTTCACTGTTAAAGTCATTACTGTAGGGTTCTTCCTGCTGGCAGCAGCCCTAGATCGGCCAGAGTCCCAAAGTCGGGTCCGACGTCGGCTGAAGTCGCTCCTGCCCTGAAGTCAGTGTGCCAGGGGTATAAAGACCTCAGCCAATGCCATTTTCCCCAGTTTTTCTTGCCCCAGATGTCAGGTGCCCAAAAATAAAGGCCAAAAGCTTAATCAAAAAGAATAAGCAAACAAACCAGAACATTCCCAAATATCACCAGCAAAAATACCTCGGAGAAAAAAGAAATGTCAAGGAGACACAGACAGCACTCAAAGAACAACAAAAGAGGGGACAGGAGGGAGGTAGCAGACTGTAACAGTGAACATACTCGAACATCTACATTTATGGTAAGAGTACACAACTATACTATGTTCTTCATGGTTCACTGTTACAGTCATTACTGTAGGGTTGAATCCCAAAGCTAAGAAAGGGTGGATGGAGAAGGAACAGAAGGTGCGGCCACAAAACCTGCCCTAGATTTAGAATAGAGAGGGAGATTGTAGTGCTTAGAAAAAGTATGCACAGAACTCCAAGTTGCAGCTTCTAAGATCTCCTTGGTAGGAACTCCACTGAGAAAAGCTGCTGAAGTGGCAGTAGCTCTGGTAGAATGTGTTCTGACATTAACAGGAACAGGCTTACCATGATGAGAGTAACATAACTTGATAAAGTAGGCAATCCACTTAGAAATAGTCTGCTTAGTGATTGCTCTCCCCTGTGAGGTAGAAGCATAACCCACAAACAATTGGTCTGATTTCCTGAAAATCTTGGTCCTGTCCAGGTAAAAACGAAGCTGCCCGTGTATATCTAAAGAATGCAATATACTTTCCTCTTCACTTTGAGGATTAGGATAAAAGGTGGGCAAATGAATAGTCTGATTCAAGGCTACTTTCGAAACCACCTTAGGCATAAAGGTAGGATTAGTCCTCAGGGACACCCTGTCCTGATGAAAAATAATAAAGGGTTCTACAGCCATGAGAGCTTGCAATTCCGAAACTCTTCTGACAGAGGTAATGGCTAAAAGAAAAGCAGTTTTCCATGATAAAACCTTTAAATCTGTGGAAGCTGCAGGTTCAAAAGGAGATAAAGTTAACTTTTCCAAAACAAAGCTGAGATCCCAAGTGGGAACTGGTGCTCTTAAAGGAGGCCTTATATTCTTCGCCCCTCTCATATATTGCTTAAGTAACGGATGAGAAAAGATTGGAGATCCGTATTGTAATGTGCAGAAATAGCAGAAGCATGAATTTTGATAGATGAAAAAGATAGGCCCTTATGTAACATCTCTGTTAGTTATTGTAAAATCAGAGGAATGTTTGGAACTGCAGAATCAAAACCCTGGGCCTGAGTCTAGGAGCAAAATCTTTTCCATTTACCTGCATAAGATTTCCTGGTGCTGGGCCGTCTAGCTTAAAGAATTACATCCAGTACCTGTTTGGTAAGGGTAGAACTGTTTAAAGACCCTGGATCCGCCAGGCTGCTAGATTCAGAGTTTTGACATGGCTGTGCAGGATCTGGCCATCTCGTTGAGACAGGAGATGTGGAAGTTGTGGCAAAATCCAGGGTGGACCCCGAGCCAGGTCCATCAGGGTGGAATACCAGAATTGCCAAGGCCAGTTGGGAGCCAGTAAAATCATTCGCGGTCTGTCCTGTTTGATTTTCAGAAGTACCCGAGGAAGAAGAGGCAAAGGAGGAAAAGCATATACTGAGAGGTGCTTCCAACTGAATGAAAGAGCATCCACTTTCCATGCTAGCTTGTGGTAGGTCCTCGTGCAGAACGTTTGAAGTTGATGGTTTTGGGGAGATGCAAAAAGATCTATGTCCGGGCACCCCCACGCCTCAGTTATCCATCCTGAATATCCGAACATCCATTCGTGTGGATCCAAAAGAGTTCTGCTTAGACTGTCCGCCAGAGTGTTGTCCTTTCCTGGCAGGAATTGAGTTAGTAAGTCCACCTTGTTGGCTAGTGCTGTGTTCCACAGAGCCATGGCCAAACTGCACAGGGGGTAAGAATGAGAGCCTCCCTGCTTGTTTATGTACCACATCACCATAGTGTTGTCAGTCTTCATCAGTAATTGCCCCGGTAGAATAAGATCTTTGAAGGCTGTCAGGGCATTCTGTACAGCTAGCATCTCCTTCAAATTTATATGCAGATGCATTTGGTCCGCTGTCCAGGCACCCTGAAGACATTTCCCTTGCATGTGGGCTCCCCATGCATGATCCGAAGCATCCGTCGTTATGACTTGATTGGCTGGAATGGGACAGAAAGGCCTCCCCTTGTTTTGGCGACAGGCCTCGGCCCACCAGAGAAACTCCTGCCAGAGATGAGGCAAAATTGCGATCACTGTTTCCAGACTATGGCAATGCTGAGACCATACACTCTTGAGGTACCATTGTATCTTCCACATATGCAGCCTTGCATATGGTATTAACAGAATGCAGGATGCCATGTAACCCAGAGCCTGCAGAACTTTTCTTGCAGACAACTGACTCATTAAAGCCAGATTTTTGAAATAAGAAGCCAGTTGCACTTTTTTGTCTGGTGTCAAATAAGCCATCTGGGTTGTAGTGCTCAGAAGCACACCCAGGAAAGTAATTTGCTGCGTGGGCACCAGGATTGATTTCTTTAGGTTCACCATGAACCCTAGGCACAGGAGAAGATGCTGCACAAATGTTAGATGCTGAAGTAAAGTGTCCTTGTTGTCCGCTTGAATGAGACAATCGTCCAGATAAGGGTATATTTGAATTCCCTTCTGTCTGCAAAACGCCATTACTGGTGCCAGGCACTTTGTAAAGACCCTGGGCGCAGTAGATAAGCCAAAAGGCAGCACAGAGAACTGGTAATGCCTCGAGCCCGCTTTGAATCTCAGGTACCTTCTGCACTCTTGCCGTATGGGAATATGCAGGTAAGCCTCCTTCAAGTCCAAAGTCACCATCCAAGCGTTCTTGCTCAGCATAGGCAGCTGCTGCAGCAGAGTGAGCATCTTGAATTTTGGAATTTCTAGGAAGGTGTTCAATACAGAAAGGTCCAGGATTGGTCTCCATGCGTTTTCCTTCCTGGGAACCAGGAAAAGTCCTGAATAAAACCCTTGCCCCATTCTGAATCTGGTACCAAACCTATGGCCCTCATATCCACGAGGGACCGAACTTGCCATTGTGCCTCTGCCCATTGATGCTGTGGCAGATCTGGCCATCCGTTCGATCTTGGCAAGGTATGGAAATGAAACCTGTAACCCCTTGAAACTATGTCCAGAACCCATTTGTCTTGGGTTATGCGGATCCAATTGTGATAAAAAAAAGAGAGTTTTCCTCCCAAAGGCGCATCCAGGAGGGATGCCACTGGAGCTAGTAAGGGAGAGTCATAATGACGGTTTCCTGTAAGGTTGTGACCTATCTTCCCTTCCCTTGGGAGAGGGGGCACTCCATTGCTTATTTCTGAAAGGGGGCTGTGCCTGACCCCTACCTCTGGAATGGCTGTATCTGCCCCTCTGAGGTCTGTCCGAGCTCGGAAAAGACCAAGGTTTAGCTGGCCAATTCCTGCTAAATCTAGGGGGTTGTACCTGAAGAAAATCTTTAACCGTCTGCATAGATTTGGCTTTGTCTTCCATTTTCTTCAATACCTCCTCAGCTTTGGCCCCAAACAAAGCATTGTGTTGCAAAGGGGCATCTAAAAGCTTTGCTTTAACCTGCTCAGGCAAACTTTGCTCCTTTAACCAAGCGTGCCTTCTAATAACTGCGCCATTTGCTGCAGCCCTGCAAGAAGCCCCCAAAGAATCAAAAAGTACAGTTTTGTACCTACCATAAATGTAGATGTCCGAACTGGATAGCATCTGCAGTCATAACAAGTGGGTTGTCCTGTCGTCAGGCAGCCCTGCAGTCGGCCGGATTCCAAAGTCCGGGTCCGGCTTCGGCTGATGTCGCACTCCACCCGACGTCATCTCTGGTGGTCTTCGGGTATAAAAGCATCAGCCGACGCCATTTTCCTCAGTGTTTCTTGCCCCAGATGCCAGTAGCCCTCTTGCAGGCTAAAAATTTGGATAGATGCCAATGTTTCCAAATAGATAGAGGTAAACACAACAATAAGCATATATGTACATATATACAAACAAATACACCATAAAGACTCCCCAACAGCTAGCTATTAGGAGGGTAAACACCCTAGGAGTACCACAGAGGGAAGGAGGGAGGGTAATCCTGACTGCAGATGCTATCCAGTTCGGACATCTACATTTATGGTAGGTACAAAACTGTACTATGTCCTTCATGGATGCATCTGCAGTCATAACAAGTGGGTAGAATACCATAGCCAACTAGGGGAGGAGGATTAAAGTAGATTATGGTGTGTTTAGGATCCCTTGCAGTACAGCAGTGGCAAACCCTGCTCGGGATCTGGAATATAGAGGCAAATTATAATGCTTGGCAAATGTATGCACGGAGGTCCAAGTAGCCGCCTCAATAATGTCTTTGGTTGCCACTCCTCGTAAGAAGGCTGTGGTAGTGGCTGTTGCCCTTCTAGAATGAGGTCTTATGTTCTGTGGAATTGGTTTTCCATGGAAGGAGTAACAGTATCGTATGCAGTTTCCTATCCATTTGGAGATTGTCTGTTTGGAAATAGCTTTTCCTTCCCTTCCTGTTGCATAGGCTACAAAAAGTTGGTCAGTCTTTCTGCTGTTTTCTGTTCTGTCCAAGTAGTAGCGTAGCTGTCTATGTACATCCAAGGTATGCAGTATTCTTTCCCTCTGTTTTGTGGGTTGGGAAAGAAGGTAGGTAGGTGGATTGCCTGGTTCAAAGACACTCTGGATACCACCTTGGGCATAAATGTAGGATTAGTCCTCATGGACACTCTATCTTGGTGGAAGATTAGGAAGGGTTGCACTGCCATTAAGGCCTGTAGTTCTGAAACCCTCCTTGCTGAAGTTATTGCCAGTAGGAAAGCAGTTTTCCATGACAGGTGTTGTAGGTCTGCTGTTGCTGCTGGTTCAAAGGGTGATAGTGTCAACTTTTCTAGCACAAAGTTTAAATCCCAAGCTGGTAATGGTGGTTTCCTTGGAGGTTTTACATTCTTGATTCCTCTGAGGAACTGCCTGAGCAAAGGGTGCGAAAAAACAGGTGGATCAAAGCTGTATTCTGCTGAGATAGCTGATGCATGTATCTTGATGGAGGAGTAGGACAGGCCTGAATGGAGAAGTTCGGCCAGATACTCCAGAATGTTAGGCATATCTATGTTTGACACATCTTTTCCTCTTTCCGTACTCCAAATGACAAACCTTTTCCATTTTCCAGCATAGTTCCTTCTTGTTGAAGGTCTGCGTGCTTCAAGAATAATGTCTTTAACTCTTTGGGAAAGTTCTGGATTAGCTGCTGTTATGTGATGTTCCATGCAGTCAGTTGCAGCGTTTTTAGGTTTGGATGTATGATGCTGTAGTTGTTCTGAGTTAACATCAAAGGTATCAGAGGTATTGGCCACATTTTGTTCCGAGACATGCTCTTCAGTAGTGGGTACCAGTGCTGTCTTGGCCAGTTTGGAGCTATCAGGATTATCCTTGGACGTTCTTCCTTGATTTTTAGTAGTACCTTGTGTATCAAAGGAAGAGGTGGGAATGCATATGCTGTTAGGCCTTTCCAGTTGAAGGAGAGTGAGTCCACTTTCCATGCTAGTGGGTGGAATGTCCTTGTGCAGAATTTTTGAGCTGGTGATTGAGAGGTGATGCGAATAGGTCTATCTGTGGCATTCCCCATTTCTTTGAGATGGTCTTGAAGATGTCCGGTGCAGCTACCATTTGTGGGCATCCGCGGCGGTTCTGCTTAATATGTCTGCTAGAGTATTGTCTTTCTCCGGTACAAATATTGCCTGTAACTGAATGTTGTAGCTGAGTGCCAGGGTCCACAGATCCAAGGTCATTCTGCATAGGGGTATGAATGAGTGCCTCCCTGTTTGTTGATGTACCACATGACTGTGGTGTTGTCTGTCCTTATCATCAACTGGCCCTCTCTGAGAAATGGTTTGAACTTTTGGATTGCCAGTTTTACTGCCAGCATTTCTTTTAGATTGATGTGCAGGCGAAGTTGATCCTGTGTCCACAATCCTTGCACGCATTTGTCCAGCATGTGGGCCCCCATCCTAGGTCTGAAGCGCCTGTTGTGATGGTCTGGCTTGGTTGACATCTGCGAAAGGGTAGGCCGGGTTTGACTGGCATGCCTGAGCCCACCATAGGAACTCCTGTTTTAAGCATGGAATTAGTGGGATTTCTGTTTCTAGACTGTGTCTGTGTTGGGACCATAAATTCTTTAGGTACCACTGTAGTTTCCTCATATGTAGTCTGGCAAATGGGACCAAGATTATGCATGATGCCATGAAGCCCAAGGCCTGCAGAACTTTTCTTATGTTAACTTGTTCAGTTTTGTTAGTGCCAAGAAGTAAAGAGGAAGTTCTTTTGTTTTTCTGTAGTCAGGAATGCCATTTGTTGTACTGTGTCCAATTCCGCGCCCAAGAACGTCCTTGTTTGGGATGGTATCAGCCTTGACTTTTGTAAATTGACTGTGTATCCCAGTCCTTGTAGCAAGTAAATGACCCTTTGTAAATCTGTTGTCAGCTTGCTTTTGTTGTCCCCTTGTAGCAGGCAGTCGTCCAGGTATGGGTAAATTTGAATTCCTGTAGTCTGCAATGGGCGATTACTGATGCCAGGCATTTTGTGAATACTCTGGGCAGTAGATAAGCCAAAGGGCAATGCTGAGAATTGATAGTGCTCTGATCCTGCAAGAAATCTGAGGTATCTTCTGCAGATTGGTCGAATGGGGACGTGCAGGTATGCCTCCTTGAGATCTAGAGTTACCAGCCAAGACTCCTTGCCCAGCATGGGAAGAAGTTGCTGTAGGGTCAGCATTTTGAATTTTGGGACAATGATGTATGTATTTAAGGTGGACAGGTCGAGAATTGGTCTCCAACTTTTTCCTTTCTTGGAACTAGGAATAGTCTGGAGTAGAACCCTTTCCTTGTTCTGCTTTTGGCACTCTTTCCACAGCTCTCATGTTTGCTAACTCCATTATCTGGCGTAGAGCCTCTGTTTTTGATTTGGAGGTAGATTTGGCATTCCTCTTTGACTGGTAAAGTGTGGAAGTGAAACCGTAACCTTGATCTATGGTTTGTAAAATCCACTTGTCTTTTGTTATGTAGTGCCAGTTCTTTGAAAATAAGGTTAACTTTCCGCCTAGAGGAGCTGCTATTTGTTCCCTGGTAGGCGGATTTAGGATTAAGTCACTGTGGTTGTGCTGATGTAGTGGCAGTGGCTGTGTCTGTGCCTCTGCTGTTACCTTGCCACTGTCGTCCTCTGTAGGCACCTCCTCTGGATTGGTTTCTGCCTCTGGAGCGTCTATTCCTGCCCCTTTGAAATTTTGTGGAGTCAGGAAAGGACCAATTTTGGCAGGCCAGTTCCTGCTAAACCTTGGGGTTGAACCTGCAAGAAATCTTTAACAGTTTGAACAGATTTTGCCTTTTCTTCCATTTTCTTCATAACCTGCTGGGCAGGTGTACCAAACAAACTTGTCTTGTCCATAGGAGCATCAAGCAACTTAGCTTTAACATGATCCGGTAAAGCTTGTTCTTTAGCCATGCATGCCTTCTTATCACTGTGCCTGTCATGGCTGATCTAAATGAAGCCTCCAGTGCATCATAGCCACATTTTAAGGAATGGTTGCTAACCTGTTGTATGTTATTTACCATCTCTAATACATATTTCTTATCAAGAGATTCATCAGTGGTTAGTTTTTAGTTAACTGATCAAGCATAAACTCTTGGTATTGTATCATGTGAAACTGACAGTTTAAAGCTCTAGCTGAGAGAGTAGCTGAAGTGTAGACCTTTTACCCCATCTGTCTAATGACCTTGCTTCCCTTTCAGAAGGAATAGGGTTTTAGCTGTGGTCGGCTACTGCCTTGGGACCCTGGGATATAGTTTCTGGGTCTGCAAGTGGGGCCTTGTAAAGGTGGTGATGAGTATCTGGCACCCTGTAAAACCTGTCTGGTTTGGCAGGGGCTGGGGGTAAAGAATCTGGAGCGGAGCAAACATCATTGAAAGCATCATCCACCACAGGGAGAACAGGAGGTATAGCTAAGGGCCTGTGCTGTGGGAGGTGCAGAAAAGTCCTAAGTCTTTTTCTGGAGTCTGAAAAATCCTGTTGCTGCCATTGGAACTGTTCTCGCATGGCATGCAAGGTTTCCCCAAAGGAGAATTCTTCTGGTGGGGAAGCAGCTGGAATGGATTCTTCAGCATCAGAATCTTCAAAATTGAAGAAGGGAGCCTCAGGCTGGTCAGTTATGTCTGATTCATCAGCAGAATCATCAGAAGACACTGGCTCAGGGGGCTCTACCCTAGGTCTCTTCTCTGGGGGCTGAGAGGCCCTGTCTGGGTGAGATTGAGATCCTCTAATTAAAGAAATTAAATCTTCTGCCAAAGAAAGCATTTGAGAACTAGAAGAGGGCCTGGATGTGGGGGGTTTAACAGGCACTGTTTTAGAAGTCTTGGCTGCTTTAGCCCTGGCGAAGGCCTTAATGGACATGGCAGCTGGAGGCCTAGCAGCACCACGTGCTGGGGTAGAGACATCCAAGGGAATGGTGTCTGATAAGTCAACCACCGTAGTGGGTAAAATTTCTGAGGTCGATTCAGGAGTTGTAGCCGGGGCCTCAGTTGTAAGAATAGGTTCAGCTGTACTTTGATCAGTTTTCTCGGTTTCAGCCGAAACCGAGACACTCGCGGTTTGCTTTACCGTGGTTTCGGCCGAAACCGCGGACCGCGAGTGTCGGTCTTATCTTTGCTTTTGGGGGTAGTCGGAGGATCCGACGGCATAATGTACGCAAAATCAGAACCGAAAAACTGTTCTGCAAACTCCGACCGACGCCTAAGCGTTCGTCGGTTGAAAGAGGCACAGGCCGAACAGGCTGCTACGTCGTGGGCTGGGCCTAAACAAGGCAGACAGTAAGAGTGGAAATCTTTATGAGGTATTTGTTTCCCACAGGTTAAACAATTGTTAACTTTTTCTGACATCGGCTGAGGCAAGAAAGAGTCCCCAACGGGGTACTTAGCTTTAGAAGTCTTCGAAGTAGTATTCGGTAGAAGTAATCTCTGGATCCGACCGACCGGCACTTGTGAACAGCTTCTGCTTCGGGCGCCACGCGGCAAGAAAGACTGAGGAAAATGGCGTCGGCTGATGCTTTTATACCCGAAGACCAACAGAGATGACGTCGGGTGGAGTGCGACATCAGCCGAAGCCGGACCCGGACTTTGGAATCCGGCCGACTGCAGGGCTGCCTGAAGACAGGACAACCCACTTGTTATGACTGCAGATGCATCCATGAAGGACATCCACAGTGCAGGGTATGTTTACCCACCTGCTCAGTAGCATGCAATAAATCCTGTAATTCCTTATTGTCTGCACCACCAGATACAGCAGACATCTTTTGCTTTAACACAGACAAAAGATATTGCTGATATTTTAACATAAGAAATTGACAATTCAAAGCTCTAATAGACAATGTAGCAGAAGTATAAACTTTTTTGCCCCATCTTTCCAAGGCTCTGAACTCTCGGTCAGGGGGAATAGGATTCTTAGCAGAGGCCGCTTTAACACACTTAGGGCCCTGAGAAATAGTTTCTGGATCAGCTGAAGGATTCTTAAAAAGATATTTGTGTGAATCTGGAACCCTATAATACCTATCCGATTTGACAGAAGCAGGAGGAAAAGAATCAGGAGAGAGAGATGCCTCTGTAAAAACATCATCCACAATGTCCAATACAGGGGGAATAGCCAGGGGTCTATGCTGTGGAAGCGGAAGAAAATCCCTAAGCCTTTTTCTTAGATTCAGAATATTCCTGCCCTTCCCAGTGAAAATGCTCTCTCATGTCATGCAAGGTTTCTCCAAATTAATAATCCTCAGGAGGAGAGGCCAAAGGAAGGGATTCTTCAGCATCAGAATCCTCATAAGGAGGGAAGGAATAATCCTGCTCAGAAGAAGAAATCGAAACTTGATCTGAGGAATCATAATCTGGCTCTAGCCTAGGTCTCTTGTCAGGAGGGGGATGAGAACCCCTGATCATACTTAACAGGTCTTCAGCCATTCTAAGCATCTGTCTTTGAGGTCTAGGGCCCTGAACAGAAGGTGCCTGTGCATGCTGCTTTGTCTTTGCCGGAGCCTTAGTCTTTTCCTTTGTCCTTGACTGCAAAACTGGAGTCATCTGTACATGAAGCTGTGTAGGCCTAAAAACTCCCTCAGAAGCCGGTGCCTGCACAGTGGCTCCGGGCCCATCTGAGGGAGCAATATCCGGAGGTCCAATCCCTGAAAAGTCTGAAGGCCCCATCAGCTCCTCATGGGAGTCGGTACAGGCAACCGGTTCAAACGTGGCGGACGACAGGGGCTGCGAAAGCGCCTCACTGATGACAGCCGAACCGGCAACTGGCTCTGGTTGAATAAAATCATCCACTTTGGACCTCGGAGGCCTATCTTTATCCTTGTGCCTCTTATACACTGCAGTAGCCAGATAATAATCCGACGACATATTATAATTAAATCTTTTTCCAAAATAATGGAAGGCAAAATCATACCTATGCCTAATAGTGCGTTGATTAAACTTAGCACAAAACCTACAATTAGCTACGTCGTGGTCAGGACCTAAGCAAGGTATACAGTAAGAGTGAAAATCCTTATGAGGTATTTGCTTCCCACAAGAAATACAGTTGTTAACTTTTTCTGACATCGGACTGGAGCAAGAAAATGTTTCAATGGGGTACTTAGCTCAAAAGAAGTCTTCAATTCAAAAGCCACCAAAAACAAACAGGAGTCGGCCGACCTGCACTTGCGAACTGCTTTGCAACGGGCACCGCACGGCAAGAAAGACTGGGGAAAATGGCATCGGCTGAGGTCTTTATACCCCTGGCACTGACGCCAGGGCAGGAGGGACTTCAGCCGACGTCGGACCCGACTTTGGGACTCTGGCCGATCTAGGGCTGCTGCCAGCAGGAAGAACCCTACAGTAATGACTGTAACAGTGAACCACAAAGAACATCACTTTTTAATAAGGATACCTACCAGACAATTCTGCATAGGTGACTGGATATTTACAGTTCTTGTTATTAGCAGATGTGGTCCTTAACAGTTATGTTTTAACCATTGTGACTGGTTATTTACATTTCCTTTTACAGCACCATTTGTTACTTTTACTAGTTATTTTTTAAACATTGTTTTGGCCGGCATGCACACCTGCAAGCTCCCCCCCCACCAGGCAACTATAGCTTTGTCTATTGCCACTGGGTGGCATAACTTAACAATATACTTGCTGTATCTTGTCCCAAATAGATCTGCCTCCACACTGAATACTTGTAAAGTAAGGCAAGTACCATTTACTTGGTGTATTTTGTCCCCAGATAGATTTACCTTCCTTTGTATTACTTGCACACCAAGGCCTTAAAGTAGTGTTTCTGCAACTAACTGCTTACACTCCTAATTTCCTGCTTCGACCTCTTCCTTGCTTACACTTACATTACAGTTCCAAGGCTTCCACTTCTTATGCTGATTACTTTTCTTTGCAGTTTTCTGTGAGGGGTCGGGCGAGATCTCTACCGGCTTTTTCTGGTTATACCTTCCCCCATTTTGTATCTCCCTTCTCTAACTGCCTCCACCCCCATGCACATTAACTAGTCTATATTAGTGGGTCTCCTTGAGCGGCGCCCTTTAGAAAGTTATCTTTTGGCCTGTTTGTGGTGAGGAAGCTTCCCCAGACCTTTTTCAGTGTGACTGCATCAATATAAGTGAATTTAACTAGTACAATACAGCCAAACAGACACATTTGGTGTAAACAGAAACAAGTGGAACGATACATTTGGTGTACAAAGAAAAGAAACAAGTAAGCCCATTGATATAATTGGAGTTAGTGTTAGCCCTGCTGCGCTCGGGCTCACTCCGCTCCCCTCCCTGCTTCCTATTTCCACCCGCCCCCACTAGTGCTACATTTCAACTGAACTTAGCCACGCACATCATGCTAACCACCAATCACTGAATCTGCCCCACCCCTGTACCCATTTCCTTCTCTTCCACTATTCCACATCCTGTAAAGCACAGTCTTCCATCTAACTACCTTACAATCACAAACAACACCTCTCATCATCCACCACACCCACCCCATCCCACGCAGATCTCTCACTCATGACCAAACCCAACCAAACCATGCCCAAACTACCCAAACCTACATACATACATACACCTCTTACTATTGCTCCTAGGTGTATCCACACTCCCACTGCTAACTTCATCACCAACCACCAAAAACAACTTAATTTTATCCATATACCAAGAAAAACTACTTCCACTGACATAACTACAACACACCCTTTTACTCAACTAGTCCCACGTCACTACCAAACCTTCTTTATTCACCACTATGCACACAGATCACAGCCATCGCACTACCAGTCTCAAACAACTATAAAGAACTTTAAGACCCTAAGCAAACTACTCCATCTCTATTTTTACCTCAGAACCCAACTCATTAGCTGCGGTGATATACACCCAAACCCAGGCCCTGAAAATCTAGGAGCCCCAACCCTCAACCTGAATGATACCCTACTCCACCAAGACAAATCCACGCTCCTCATTTTAAATTTAAATGTTAGGTATACTAAAAGTTCACGAACTTCATGCACTACTCTCCTTTTATCAACCTGAGATAGTCATACTAACAGAGACTTGGCTTAAACCAGGCAACCACAACAATGAAATCACTCCACCAGGTTACAATATAATTTGTCGTGATAGAATAGGTAAAAAAGGGGGGGGGGGTGTTGCTGTAGTGTATAAATCTCACATCATCCTCGAGAAAGTAGACATAACAAACCTAGACCTCATAAAGTTGAACTCACTCTAACAAAACTAAAACTTAATGATAATAAACGCATCAACATCATAGGGTGCTACATCCCTCCAGGCAACAAAATCCCCATTACAGAAAAACTCCTAGAATGGATATCTAACTCCCTCCCCCAGGAAAGCATAGTATTAGGAGACCTTAATACTGACTGGCAAAACTGTTCCAATCATAAGCCACTCTCCCATATTAACTTACATGGCCTAACCCAACTCATCACTTCTCCCCACAAGAACAGACAAGAGAACCAAACATCAATCCACTCTAGATTGGATACTTGTATCCCACCCATCACTGATATCCCTAGCAGGATGTCTACCAGACACCTCGTGTAAGTGCCTGTAGAGTGCATTTGTGTAGGATTCAGCAGTCATAACTGTATTGACAATCTCCATGGGTGTCATAAAGTTTGCCACTTCTGTCTTAAAAAGCATGAAGTTGGCATTGGAGAAATTTTTTACTGTGGTTTCCTTAATGAGGAGTGAGGGCGGGATGTGGATATCTTTTAGTTATGTACTTACCATAACTTTAGATGTATGGGATCCATCTCGCCTACATTCTCTACAGATGGGTTCGGAGCCGATCCTTGGCTCCGACTCGGCCGCTATACAATAGAACGCAGTCGCTTATTGGCTGAGTTACCTCGTATCCCAGGATGCACCACTACTGCTTCCCCAGATCTTGTTTGTCCGCACACATGCACACACACATAGACTATTGTTATAACATTACCAGATGTTTCAAGAGAGAAAGAAGTTGAATTCAGATCGTCCGGTCTCTTCTGGTCTACGAGGCAGGGGGAAGGAGGGTGGGTTATTAGGAATGTAGGCGAGATGGATCCCATACATCTAAAGTTATGGTAAGTACATAACTAAAAGATGTAATGTGATCCTATCTCACCTACATTCTCTATATATGGGACAGCGTCCCTAGCACCTAATTCCTGGGTGGCTCACTGGAAAACGCTCCTGAGAACCGTGGAACCGAAGGAAGCTCGATCCCTAGATGCCACATCCAATTTGTAGTGAGAAATAAAGGTGTGTAGAGAAGACCACGTAGCAGCCGCACAAATGTCACTAATAGAGAGCTTAGAATGAAAGGCTGCCGAAGTGGCCATAGCCCTGGTAGAATGAGCTTTCACTGGAACTATAAGCTCCTTATTTGAAATGAGATAAATATGACTGATACAGTCTCTGATCCACTTGGCAATAGTGACTTTTGTGACGACTTTGCCTAATTTACTATCCGAAAAGAACACAAACAGTTGATCTGATTTTCGTGCTTGGTGTGTCCTATCCAAATAGAAACGTAATTGTCTGTGCACGTCTAAGCTGTGAAAGGTATATTTGGCTCTGTTTGAATACTTAGGGAAAAAGACCGGTAATTCCAGTGATTGTTGCAAACAAAAGTTAGAACAAACCTTTGGTATAAAGGATGGGTTTGGTCTAAGAGATACTCTATCCTTGTGAAATACCAGGTATGGTGGTTTGACACATAGGGCTTGAAGTTCTGAAACTCGCCTGGCTGATGTAATAGCAACTAGAAGAGCAGTCTTCCAAGAAAGAAATTTTAAGTCACAGGTTGCTGTCGGCTCAAAGGGAGATGAGGTTAATGCACCTAACACCACGTTAAGGTCCCACGGTGGTGCAGGATGAGATATAGGGGTAGAAGCCAAGCTCCTTTAATAAAAGCTTTGCACAACTTGTTGCTCAATAAAGGTGGTTCTACGCTCTCGTGAAAATTGGAAATAGCAGCCAATTGAACTTTGATGGTAGACACCGAACAACCTTGGTTGAACAGGGAAGCTAAAACTTCAGTACCTCTGACACCGAGGCTGTCATAGGGTCTAATCCTCGGAGTTGGGCCCAAATAGCAAACCTCTTCCATTTATTGCTATACATCTTTTAGTAGAAGTCTTGTGGGCCGAGGACAAAATATGCATGACTTCAGGGTCGAAAGAATGGCTCCTAACTATGGTCGGAAGAGGAGTAGCCAAGCTGCTAACTTCAATGAATGGAGGGACTGATGGAGCTGTCCTGACTGATGCGTCAAGAGGTCCGAACTTGGTCCAGGAACCAGGGACCCTCCAATGCATATTTGTGAAGAAAGGGGAACCAGACTTGACGAGGCCAGTATGGGGCGATTAGAATCATTTTGCTTCCCAAGCGAATCGCCTTCTGAATCACCTTGGGAGAAGGGGAACCAGTGGAAAAGCGTATAGCAGACCGGGGCCAAACTTGGACTAGAGCATCCTTGGGGATCTCCCGAACAGGGTGAGAGAGAAGAACTGCTGGCATTTCGTTGAGGGAGTTGCGAAGAGATCGCAACAAGGAGCTCCCCATCTCGTGAAAATCTGTGCTACCACTCTGTCGCTCAAGGACCACTCGTGAGGGAGAGAATAGTTCTGCTCAGTCTGTCGGCTATCACATTGGATCTCCCCGGAATGTGTGTTGCCACTAGGAAACGTTTGGTAGCAATCGCCCAATCCCATACCTTCATGGCCTCTCTGCAAAGGGGGTAAGACCTGGTCCCTCCTTGCTTGTTCAAGTACCTGACTACCGACATGTTGTCGGACTGAATGGCAATCGTATGGGGAGGTGATCGTGCAGTGCTTGCAACGTTAAAAGCACCGCCCTCATTTCCAGGATATTGATGTGGAGAAGAGTCTCATCGGTGTGCCACGTGCCTTGGACTGACCTGTCCAGATAATGTCCCCCCCACCCTGTCTGGGAGGCGTCCGTAGTCAACGTGGCCGAGGGGAATGGGGGAACGAAGGGTCGCCCTAGATTCAGGTTGGAGGAAAGAAGCCACCAACGAAGATCCTGTTTGCACGTCTCTGTGATCAATATGTGGTGACTGAGGGGAAGGTCTTGATAAGACCACTGGACTGATAGGAGCCACTGGAGTATCCTCATATGCAACCTTGCCAAGGGGACCAGAAGAATGGTGGCTGACATGGAACCCAACAGCTGCAGGACCATTCTCGCTGGAGCATGACGTCTGAGGAGTAATGCCTGAACCTGAGACTGCAGCGTTGCTATCCTTTCCGCAGGAAGATAGACTCGCATCTGCCTTGAGTCTATTTCTGCACCAATAAACAGAATACGCAGAGATGGCAGCAATACAGATTTTGTCCAAATGAAGGTGATTCCTAGGGAGTTGCCTAGAGAGATAGTGGCTGCTAGAGTTTTCAAGAGTATATGCCTGGAGGTGGCAGTTAGGAGCCAGTCGTCTAGGTATGGAAACACCTGGAATCCTAGACTTCTCAGGTGAGCAGTCACCACCGCCAAACATTTGATGAACACCCTGGGGGCTGTGGTGAGACCAAGGGGCAGTGCTCGGAACTGGAAATGACTGTCTCCTAGGCTGAAGCGCAAGTGTCTCCTCGACGCCTGATCTATCAGAATGTGATAATAGGCGTCTTTGAGATCTATGGAGCACATCCAAACACCTTTCTCCAAAAGCGGGAGAATGGATTGCAAGGTGACCATCCGGAATTTGGACTTTTTCACTAATCGGTTTAACTTGCTGAGATCCAAAATGGGCCTCAAGTCCCGGTCTTTTTGGTACCAAATGAATCTTGAGTAAGTCCCTGATCCGCCTGATCTGCGGGACAGGTTGGATGACTCCTTTTGAAGCAGCTTGATATTTCGCTGGCTGCATGATCCCGTTGACTGGGTGGCGGGTCCGGGATTCTTTGGGATGGTGGGGGGGGTTGAGAGAAGGGAATGGTGTAACCTCCGCGATGATTCGAGCACCCATTGGTCCTGAGTGATATTTTCCCAGACCTTTAGGTGTCTCGAACGACCCCGACTGGCTCCGGAGCTGCACAGTCGGGTACTCCTTCAGGGATGCTGGAAGGAGGAGGAGCCACAAAAGGACTCGCGGTCTCCAGTGTTGCGGGGGCCTTCTCCGCCTCTGGGATGGTATCTCCCTGAAAAATTTCCCCCTCCTCTGCCTCTAGAAGGGGAATCACTCTGCTGCGACGAGTAAGGCTTTTGAGACTTACGGAACCACATTTTCCCTCCTCTTCGAGTCTTGGGATAAGGTCTGAAGGGAGTGGAAAACCGGGCCCCTACGGCAGTTAAAGTCTTACCCTCCTGTTCGCAGCGAGTCAAAGTTTCCTTTACCTTGGGTCCAAACAGTGAGGACCCATCAAAGGGGGCGTCGGCAAAGGAAGACTTAAAGTCCTCCGCAAAGTGACACAGGTGTAGCCAGGCTTGTCTCCGTAGAGCAACACCTGTTCCCGCCGCTCTGCTCGCTCCTTCGGCTGCATAAAAAATGAGCCTCATGGACGAGTTGGATAACGAGGACAGGGTAGCCAACTGGGAGTTAACCGTCTGGGCCAACTGCTTAGGTAAGTTACCGGAGAGGGTATCCGAAAGCTCCTTGACCAGATCCCTCTGCAGTCTCGTGAAATGCGTCAAGTAGTTCAGAGACCTTAATGTAAAGGTCGCTGAAGAAAGGGCACGCTTGCATCGATCCATGTTCCTAGACTCCTTATTAGGAGGATGGATGGACGTTGAAGCCTCTGCCACATCTTGCTGGGTGGCAGATGCCACCACCATGGCATCTACAGCCACACCTTTCGAAAGAAAGTCCTTATCAGGGGAGCCGAAGAAATTTATTGGGCGAGCTGGCAACGGTTCAACAGAACTGGTGTTCCCACGCCTTCGAGAGATCAAATCCAGAAGCTCATCGAAAGGCGGAGACACCCAGGAGGCGGAGGGCTGAGCCCCGAAGGCCTTGAGGAAAACCGACTCCTCAGCAGAAGGGGGTTTGGACTGCCAGTCGCCTCGTTGCTTAAGGATCTCCAAGATGTCCGTAAAGGATACATCATCCGAGGACGACTTGGGGGACCCTTCCGCATCATCGAGGTCGGTATCTGAGGTGAGAGACTCATTAGGGGAGTCGACGTGCTTCCTCTTACACTGTTTCTTCCTCGGAGGTTCCTCCGAAAGCTTTTCGGAGGGACCTCCAGGAAGAAGGGAACCCCCAATGGGGGTAACCTCAGGCCCAAGGGCTCCACTGTCTTGAGACAGGGGGATTGCAAAGGAGCCAGTCTCCGTGCCAAGGGAAGGTGGTGGTGAGATGGTAGAAGTGGCCAGAGAGGATTTGGCCAAGGCACTCCTCATGGCCTTGAAGGCGGGACCCCCAGAGTCCTGGGATGGTTCAACCCCCGAGGCCACAACAACAGTCGGAACTCCCGCAGCCGACGCACCGAGAGGGAGGCTCGGAACTGAAAGGATCGGTCCCGAAGCGTCCCCCCCGGGGCCGACAGAGGAGGTCCAGATCAACCCGACCCAAAGGGCGGGGTTGGAGTTAGGGTCGGAACCGACCCGACAACCTCCACTAACACTGACTCCAACGGCGTCGAAGCTGTTGGAGGAGGAACCGAGATAACAGGATGGGAAATCGGCTCCGGAGCCGAGATCAATTTTGCAAAGACCGGAGACTGAAAAAGCCTTTGAAGCACCCTGTCTAAATTCGAATCAGACATCCTCGACGACCGAGAAGAGACCGACCGAGTCCGAGTCGACTTCTCTGCCGGCTCCGAAAGACTGGGGGACCGGCTCCGTATGGGTTCGAGAAGTATCGGCGCCGAGGGAGATTCCACTACCACTGCAATTTCCCTCGGAGCCGATGTGGACTTCGCACAAGGGAAGAGTCTGAGTGGGCAACCTCCATCGGCCCAAGGCAGTGGAGCTGATGGAGATGACTCGCCTCGACTCGGCCAGAGGAGTCGAGGCTGGAGACATCGAGGCAGACCGTTCCGCCCTCGGCTCCAAAGTCCGTGGAGCCGACGGAGAAGCCTGCCGCGACTTTTTAGCTGCCGGATCCGACGGGCTGGTCGGAGCCGAAGACTTTTTCTTCCTCGAAGGGGAAGAAGAAGAAGATAGGGCTTCTTCAAAGGAAGGGGTAATAAGCCCTTTCAAAATTAACTTATTTTTCCTCTCTTGGAGGACGCGAGAGGAAAAAGTGTGGCAAACGCTGCAGGATTCTTGGAGGTGCTTCGGGCCCAGACAGTAGACACACAATGAATGGTCGTCCGTAATGGACATTTTATAATTACATTTTGAACATTTCTTAAACCCTGATGGTCTATGTTCCTTCGACATGGCTATCTAACTACAAACGCACTAGACTACAAAAAACTACACAAGGACAGCCTAGACTCTAACTAAAACGCCTAGGATAGGGCAAGGCCCCTCTAACTTAAACGGGACCACTTAAGTACCACAAAAAAATACAATTTTACCACAAAAAAATCTAAATACACAGTCACACAACAATAAGTAGTTGTTAAAACAGCTTTTGGGTAAGTTTTAGCACAAAACTAGACAGAAAAAAATCTAAGAGGCACTTAGCTCAGCCAAGTCTGAGACCACGTCTATGCTTCAGAAGTGGCAAACGAGATCTGGGGAGGCAGTAGTGGTGCATCCTGGGATATGAGGTAACTCAGCCAATAAGAGACTGCGTTCTATTGTATAGCGGCCGAGTCGGAGCCGAGGATCGGCTCCGAACCCATCTGTAGAGAATGTAGGTTAATATGGGAGAGTGGCTTATGAATGGAACAGTTTTGCCAGTCAGTATTAAGGTCTCCTAATACTATGCTTTCCTGGGGGAGGGAGTTAGATATCCATTCTAGGAGTTTTTCTGTAATTGGGATATTGTTGCCTGGAGGGATGTAGCACCCTATGATGTTGATGCGTTTATTATCATTAAGTTTTAGTTTTGTTAGTGTGTGTTCAACTTTATGAGGTCTAGGGTTGTTATGTCTACTTTCTCAAGGATGATGTGAGATTTATACACTACAGCAACACCCCCCCCCTTTTTTTACCTATTCTATCACTACGAATTATATTGTAACCTGGTGGAGTGATTTCATTGTTGTGGTTGCTTGGTTTAAGCCAAGTCTCTGTTAGCATGACTATCTCAGGTTGATAAAAGGAGAGTAGTGCATGAAGGTCATGGACTTTTAGTATACCTAACATTTCAATTTAAAATGAGGAGTGTGGATTTGTCTCAGTGGAGTAGGGTATCATTAGGGTTGGGGCTCCTAGATTTTCTGGGCCTGGGTTTGGGTGTATATCACCGCAGCTAATAGGTTCTGAGGTAAAAATAGAGTTTGAGTAGTTTGTTTAGGGTCTTAAAGTTCTTTATAGTTGTTTGAGACTGGTAGTGTGATGGCTGTGATCTGTGTGCATAGTGGTGAATAAAGAAGGTTTGGTAGTGATGTGGGACTAGTTGAGTAAAAGGGTGTGTTGTAATAATGTCAGTGGAAGTAGTTTTTCTTGGTATATGGATAAAATTAAGTTGTTTTTGGTGGTTGGTGATAGAAGTTAGCAGTGGGAGTGTGGGTACACCTAGGAGCAATAGTAAGAGGTGTATGTATGTGGGTTTGGGTAGTTTGGGCATGGTTTGGTTGGGTTTGGTCATGAGTGAGAGATCTGCTTGGGATGGGGTGGGTGTGGTGGATGGTGAGAGGTGTTTGTGATTGTAAGGTAGTTAGATGGAAGACTGTGCTTTACAGGATATGGAATAGCGGAAGAGAAGGAAATGGGTACAGGGGTGGGGCAGATTCAGTGATTAGTGGTTAGCATGATGGGTGTGGCTAAGTTCAGTTGAAATGTAGCACTATTGGGGGCGGGTGGGAATAGGAAGCAGAGAGGGGAGCGGAGTGAGCCCGAGCGCAGCGGGGCTAACACTAACTCCAATTATATCAATGGGCTTACTTGTTTCTTTTCTTTGTACACCAAATGTATCATTCCACTTGTTTCTGTTTACACCAAATGTGTCTGTTTGGCTGTATTGTACTAGTTTAATTTACTTATACTAATGCAGTCGTCACACTGAAAAAGGTCTGGGGAAGCTTCCTCACCACAAGCAGGCCAAAAGATAACTTTCAAAAGGGCGCCACTCAAGGAGACCCACTAATATAGACTAGTTAATGTGCATGGGGGAGAAGGAAGTTAGAGGAGGGAGATACAAAATGGGGGAAGGTATAACCAGAAAAAGCCGGTAGAGATCTCGCCCGACCCCTCACAGAAGACTGCAAATGAAAGTAATCAGCATAAGAAGTGGAAGCCTTGGAGCTGTAATATAAGTGTAAGCAAGGAAGAGGTCGAAGCAGGAAATTAGGAGTGTAAGCAGTTAGTTGCAGAAACACTACTTTAAGACCTTGGTGTGCAAGTAATACAAAGGAAGGTAAATCTATCTGGGGGACAAAATACACCAAGTAAATGGTACTTGCCTTACTTTACAAGTATTCAGTGTGGAGGCAGATCTATTTGGGACAAGATACAGCAAGTATATTGTTAAGTTATGACATCCAGTGGCAATAGACAAAGCTATAGTTGCCTGGGGGGGCCTTGCAGGTGTGCATGCCGGCCAAAACAATGTTTAAAAAATAATTAGTAAAAGTAACAAATGTGCTGTAAAAGGAAATGTAAATAGCCAGTCACAATGTTTAAAACATAAGGACCACATCTGCTAATAACAAGAACTGTAAATATCCAGCCACCTATGCAGACTTGTCTGGTAGGTATCCTTATTAAAAAGGGTTATTCTTGGCTTGCAATAACTGTAGGGAGAAACCAGACCGTAGCAGTGGTTTTATCTGGCAATGTTGCAGTTGCTGGGGGGGGGGACCCAAGCTGCGATGATGCGCTATGCAAACTTGTCTGGTAGGTGTCTTTATTAAAAAAGTGTTATTCTTGGCTTGCAATAACTGTAGGGAGAAACCGTACCATAGCAGTGGTTTTATCTGGCAATGTTGCATTTGTGGGTGGGGGGGGGGGGGGGGACCCAAGCTGCGATGATGCAGGTAGACAAAGTGTGCTATGCAGACTTGTCTGGTAGGTATCCTAATTAAAAAGTGTTATTCTTGGCTTGCAATAGCAGTAGGGAGAAACCGGACCATAGCAGTGGTTTTATCTGGCAATGTTGCAGTTGCTGGGGGGGGGGGACCCAAGCTGCGATGATGCGCTATGCAGACTTGTCTGGTAGGTATCTTTATTAAAAAGTGTTATTCTTGGCTTGCAATAACTGTAGGGAGAAACTGGACCGTAGCAGTGGTTTTATCTGGCAATGCTGCAGTTGCTGGGGGGGGGCCCGAGCTGCGATGATGCAGGTAGACCAAGTGTGCTATGCAGACTTGTCTGGTAGGTATCCTTATTAAAAAGTGTTATTCTTGGCTTGCAATAACGGTAGGGAGAAACTGGACCATAGCAGTGGTTTTATCTGGCAATGTTGCAATTGCTGGGGGGGGGGGGGGCCCCGAGCTGCAATGATGCAGGTAGACCAAGTGCGCTATGCAGACTTGGCTGGTAGGTATCCTTATTAAATAGTGTTGTTCTTGGCTTGCAATAACTGAAGGGAGAAACCGTAGCAGTTGTGTGGGTTGCTGTGTTTGTGGAAGGTGGAGATGTGCCTTTGTAAGTGCGGTGCGAATGTTATGCATTATGAAATGGATAAATTAAGAGTAAAATTTTGCTCAGTGAAGTCCCTAGCAATTTCATCACTGCTTGATTCAGACATATACATTCCCTGTGTTTGTCAGTACTATGTTTGAGTGCATTGTTTTGGAGTGTGGTATCACTGCTACAGCTGCTGGTACTCTTTCTATACAAGTATATGCTTCTCCAGGAGTCTGTTGCTGTGAGGATGAGAAACACACTACAAATATACAACTAAGACAAACTACATAAAGCAATAGTAAGAAAGTACTAGGTCACATCAGAGGCTTGGGAGGTCATTGTTAAGAAAAGTACAGTTTTGTACCTACCATAAATGTAGATGTTCGAGGATCCCATTGCTGCAGTCCTAACTATTGGGTATAGTCCGCATCCAGTCGGCCCGAATACCAGAGTATAAGGCTGACGTCGGTCAGGGCGCATTAGACTGACGTCAGTGTACTAATGCGCATGACCGACGTCATATCCTCAGTCTTTTCTTGCCCCAGATGTCAGAAGATCCTAAAAAGACAAGGCCCAAAATACCTGCACCAAAAACATGTACAATATATACAAGAATATATACAAAAAATATATATAAGCATGTAACCTCACCTACACAACCACCCCTAAACACAGAGGGGAAGGAGGGAGGGTAAATTGGACTGCAGCAATGGGATCCTCGAACATCTACATTTATGGTAGGTACAAAACTGTACTATGTTCTTCGTTCCCCATTGCTGCAGTCCTAACTATTGGGTAGAATCCCAAAGCAGAGGTAAGGGAGGCTGGCAAATTATAAAGAAGCAGGAGCTGACAACATGCCTTGCAAAACAGCTGTGGCAAAACCAGCCCTAGACTTAGAGTAGATAGGTAGGTGATAATGCTTAGAGAAAGTATGCACTGAACTCCAAGTAGCTGCTTCCAAAATATCCTTAGTTGCCACCCCCCTTAGAAATGCTGTTGAAGTGGCAGTAGCCCTAGTGGAATGAGGCCTAATCCCAGCTGGAATCTCCTTGCCATGATGGGAATAACAAAATGCAATGCAAAAGCCAATCCACCTAGAAATAGTTTGTTTCGACACAGGCTTGCCCTGTGAACTCAAAGCAAAAGAAACCAACAACTGCTGAGACTGCCTAAATTCCTTAGTCCTGCTTAAATAATAACGCAATTGCCTGTGTACATCTAAAGTGTGCAAAATCTTTTCCCCTTTATTTTGGGGATCTGCATAAAAAGTAGGCAAATGAATAGTTTGGTTTAAAGCCACACTAGAAACCACCTTAGGCATAAAGGAAGGATTAGTACGTAATGATACCCTATCCTTATGGAAAATCAAAAATGGCTCTACTGCCATAAGGGCCTGCAACTCAGACACCCTTCTTGCAGAAGTAATAGCCAACAGAAAAGCAGTCTTCCAAGACAAGTATTTCAATTCAGCAGTAGCCGCAGGCTCAAAAGGTTGTAGAGTAAGTTTTTCCAACACAAAATTGAGATCCCAAGCAGGAGTAGGAGCTCTACGTGGGGTCTTATATTCTTTGCCCCTCTAAGAAACTGCTTGAACAAAGGATGCGAAAACAATGGTGGGTCACAATCATAGTGAGCTGAAATTGCTGCAGCATGAATCTTAATGGAAGAGAAGGACAAACCTTTGTCCAATAACTCAGTAAGGTATTGAAGAGCCACACTCAAATTAGGCTCAGAAACCTGCAAATCCTTTGCTGTACTCCAAAATAAGAATCTCTTCCATTTTTCTGCGTACACTTTCCTTGTACTAGGTCTTCTAGCTTCCATAATCACATTTAAAACTTGTTGAGGAAGTTGAGACCTGCTGTGTTTCAACACAGAAGATGCCAGGCTGTTAGATGAAGAGAGTGAAGCTTGACATTGAGCAGATGACCATCCTTCTGAGATAACAGATGAGGAATCAGAGGTAAAGGCCATGGAGGCTTCCTTACCAGACTCCGTAGTAGTGGATACCAGTGTTGCCGGGGCCAATCTGGAGCTATCAAAATCATCCTTGGCCTGTCTTGCCTGACCTTTAATAGTACCTTTGGAAGAAGAGGCAGAGGAGGAAAGGCATACACATGAAGGTTTTTCCAACTGAAAGACAGAGCATCCACTTTCCAAGCTGTGTGATGAAACCCCTTTGTGCAATACTGTGGCAGCTGGTGGTTTAGTGGAGAAGCGAACAGATCTATGTCTGGAGTTCCCCATGACACTGTCAGTTTTTGAAATACATGAAGATCCAGTTTCCACTCGTGGGGATCCATGATTTGTCTGCTTAACACATCTGCTAAGGAGTTCTGTGCTCCCGGCAGAAACCTTGCCTGAAGAGTTAATTGCAAGCTTAGCGCAGTCTCCCATAAAATCATTGCTTGCCTGCATAAAGGATAAGAATGTGTTCCCCCTTGCTTGTTGATGTACCACATGACAGTTGTGTTGTCTGTTAGAATCAACACCTGCCCTGGAAGAAGTAACTCCTTGAAAGCCATTAATGCAAACTGGACTGCTAACATCTCCTTCATGTTGATATGTAGATGCTGTAGTCTGGCAGGCCACTTGTCTTGTATCCACTTTCCATTTAGATGAGCTCCCAAGCAATGTCCGAGGCATCTGTCGTTAAGATCTGACTCGCCTCTGGCCGGGTCACAGAGAGTCCCTTGTTTAGGTGACATTCCTGAGCCCACCACAAAAATTCTTTTTGAAGGCAAGGTATTATTTGAATGACAGTGTCCAAATCCTGGCAGTGCTGTGTCCATACATTTTTGAGATACCATTGTAGCTTCCTCATATGCAGTTTGGCATTGGGAAGCACCAGAATACAAGATGCCATGAACCCTAATGCTTGAAGGACTGTCCTTGCAGTCAGCACGGACTGATGAGATAGTTGATGGAAGTAAAGTGATAGACTCTTTTGTTTGTCCGGGGTTAAAAGGCCATCTGGGCTGCTGTATTCAGTCTCACACCCAGAAAGCACATGTCTTGAGAGGGTACTAGACTGGCCTTTATTTCGTTCACAGAATACCCTAGGCATCTTAGCACTGCTATGACATGTTCCAGATGCTGTAGAAGGTCTTCCTTTTCTTGAGCCAGAATCAGGCAGTCGTCCAAGTAAGGATAGATTTGAATTCCTTGAAGCCTGAAGTAAGCTATCACTGGAGCCAGAACCTTTGTGAATACTCTGGCCGCAGTAGATAAGCCAAAGGGCAATGCAGAGAACTGATAATGAGAATTTCCAGCTCAAAACCGCAGATACTTCCTGCAACTTAGCCTTATAGGCACATGAAGGTAAGCTTCCTTGAGATCTAAAGTTACCATCCAGTGATCTTTGCCCAGCAGAGGTAAAAGCTGTTGTAACGTCAACATCTTGAACTTGGGAATGTCCAAAAACGTGTTGAGGAGAGATAAATCCAAAATTGGTCTCCACGTGTTCCCCTTCTTTGGTACTAGGAACAGGCGAGAATAAAATCCTAGGCCCCTTTCTGATACAGGGACTGGCTGAATGGCCCCTATCTGGAGTAACTGAGAAACTTGCTTGTGAGCCTCTTTTCTTTGTGTAGGAGGAACGTCTGGCATGCCTTTGAAAGGGGGCATTGTATGGAAATAAAATCTGTAACCGTGGTGAATGATATCCAACACCCATTTGTCTTGAGTAATTAAATCCCAATTTTCTTTGAAAAGAGACAGTCTTCCTCCCAAAGGAGCTGCCAGACTGGAATCTACTGGCAGCTGAAAAGACAGGTCATTGGGTCTGTTTACGAAAGGACTGACCCCTGCCCTCACCAGAAGTCTGAGCAGGTGAACTCCCTGTTCTAGGCCTAAAAGAACCTTGAGCCCTGCCCCTACCACGTCTAGACCTACCCCCAGACTGGGAATCATAAGCAGGATATGTCCACCCCTTAGCCGGCCAATTTCTACTAAACTTCGGTGGCTGTACCTGCAAAAAATCTTTAACAGTTTGCATAGACTTAGCTTTGTCCTCCATTTTCTTTAAAACTGCTTCCACAGGCGATCCAAACAACACATCAGACTGTAAAGGAGCATCCAAAATCCTTGTCTTAACATGCTCAGCTAAATTCTGATCCTTCAACCAGGCATGCCTGCGAAGAACAGAACTGGTAGCAGCCACCCTCGAGGAGGCCTGTACAGCATCAAAACCACATTGCAAAGAATGCTTACCCACTTGTTCAGACACATGAACCAAATCCAGCAACTCTTTACACTCAATACCTTCCGCCAAAGCATCCACCTTAGATTTCAATTGTGAAAGGAGATAATTCTGATATTTTAGCATGTGAAACTGACAATTCAATGCTCTCATGGCTAGAGTGGAAGAAGTATACACTTTCTTTCCCCACCTATCCAAAGCCCTTGCCTCTTTATCAGTGGGAACAGGATTTTTAACCACAGAAGCTTTAACACCTTTAGGCCCTTGAGAAATAGTTTCTGGGTCCGTCCTAGGACTCTTAAACAAATACTTATGAGCTTCGGCACCCTATAATACCTATCAGGCTTAACAGGAGCAGGAGGCAAAGAGTCAGGGTTCAGGGAAGCCTCTGCAAAAACATCTTCCACCACATTCAACACAGGAGGAATAGCTAAGGGCCTATGCTGGGGTAAAAACAAGAATTCCCTAAGCCTTTTCCTGAATCAGAGTAATCCTGGCCTTCCCATTTAAAGTGCTCCCTCATGGAATGCAGAGTCTCTGAAAATGAAAAATCCTCAGGAGGAGAAGCTGTAGGAGTGGAATCATCCACATCAGAATCAGAATAAGTAGGATACTCCTGCAAGTCTTCCGCAGAAGACTCTGAAGCCTCTGAACACTGTTCAAAACTATCAAACTCGGTTCCACCCTAGGCCTCTTATCAGGAGGGGGCATAGAACCTCTAATCATAGTAATCAAATCTTCTGCCATTTTAAGCATATGTTTCTTAGGTACAGAACCCAAATGCTAGGAGAAGCCCCCACTGAAGCTGAACTAGGCCTACCTCTCAAAGAAGTTTTGGCAACAGAAGGAGAGGCTCTAACTACCTTGGGAAGAGAGGGAAGAACAGTCACCTGAGAAGCCCCTCAGCCTGGCCTACCTCCTGAGAAGGCACATCCTGTAACAGTAAAGTTTCTGCCTGGGACTCCATGGAAACTCCTGGCAAAACCTCTGGCTCCACTGAGCCTTCTAAAGAACCGACGTCCGGGACTGCCGGTTCATCAACCCTAGGCTTCGCTGTTTTGTCCTTGCGGTTCTTGACGAAGCGGCCGGAGCATCCGACGGCATTTTATAATTGCAACGCTTCCCAAACACTAACCTGGCACAGTCTAACCTCCTCTTAATAGTGCGTTTGTTAAACCTAGCACAAGAGCGGCAACCAACAACGCCGTGCTCAGGCCCTAAACAAGGTATACACAAGGTATGGTAATCCCTATGAGGTATCTGTTTCCCACAAGAAATACAGTTATTCACTTTTTCTGACATCCGGTAAAATACTGAGGCAAGAAAAACCAAAATGTTCCCCTAACGGGTACTTAGCCAACTCTGTTTCGGTCTGAAACTCCGGTTTCGGAAATATTTCAGAACGCCAACCTGCACTCGCAAAACTGCTTCTGCATCGGACCATGCGGCAAAAAAAGACTGAGGATATGACGTCGGTCATGCGCATTAGTACCCTGACGTACTGACGTCAGTCTAATGCGCCCTGACCGACGTCAGCCTTATACTCTGGTATTCGGGCCGACTGGATGCGGACTATACCCAATAGTTAGGACTGCAGCAATGGGGAACGAAGAACATCTGAGAATTATTGTAAAATTTACCATTAAATACCATAAGTTCAGGTTATACTATAAGAGAATATGTAAAGATAACCATGTCAGCAGCCAAAATGCATTACAAGTTGAATATTTATACTGTGCACATTTTAAAAAATGGATAGACTAGCCTAAACTCTGGACTGATGAGTTTGATTTTTTTTTTTATTCTTGGGAATTGCTATTCAGAAGTGAAGAGACATACAAGGGAACAGTTTTAGTGGCACACCAGGCTATTTTATTATTTCTATTGTCATGCAAAGCTGACTAAATAGTTGAATCTAGCAAAGCTGGAAATGTGAGACTGTAGCCCACTGAAGGAGGGGAGATGGGAGGAGTAACCTGGCCAGGAACTGAAACTTGCAAAACTGCTCCTTGTGAAAAGTCTTTTTTATCTCAGTAATTTGTTGACACTTTTGCAAGTTTCTTTCAGTGAATGTGTAGTACATCAGTAGGAACAACATTTGTAAAACTCAGAGCATACCAGTCAATGACACATGAGCTGCAGACTCTCAAACTTGGCAGTTTTTTTCAGGAGTTCCATTGTAAGTGAATGGAAGTCTAGTCTGACAACAAATGGTAGGGCTATTTGTCCTCACAGTCTGCATTATAGGACAGATTTAGCTTTCCAAAGGAATCACCATGTCTGCCCCCATGAGGGCAGACAAGAGTAAAAACAAAATAAAATTAGGAATGATTACTTATTTTGCTGAAGGCAGCTTTGGGAGGTGTAGTAAATCATGGCAAGATAAAAAAATATATGTTTTCTTCATCATTTGCCTGTAGTGGTCCTTTAAATTTCTTGCCCCTCTGAGGGATTGCTTTAGCAGAGAGTGAGAGAAGAGGGGTGGTTCAGTATTATAATGTGCTGAAATGGCAGAGACATGAATTTTAATTGACGAGAAGGTTAGGCCCTTGAGGAGCATTTCTATTAAGTGTTGAAGAATATGAGGTAATCTGGGCACCTTTGTGCCCAACCCGAGTCTGGCTCCAGGAACAGTATCTTTTCCACTTTTCAGCAAAGGATTTTCTAGTACTAGGTCTCCTTGCCTCCAGAATGACATCTAGCACCTGCTTACTGAGGGCTGCTATGGGAGAGATCAAGGAATTTAGCCAGGCTGCAATGTTCAGGGTTTGAAGCTGAGGGTGCAGAATCTGGCCCGCCTGCTGGTACAGCAGAGAAGGGGTCTGAGGCAGGTGCCATTGTTCCAGCAGTGTCATACTGCACAAGAGGGGGTACCAGTGCTGGCGTGGCCAGTCTGGTGCAATCAATATTTTCCTTGGTTTGTCCTGTTTGATCTTTAGCAGAACCTTCGAGAGGAGAGGCAGAGGGGGAAAGGCATAAACTGACAGGCTTTCCCAGGTAAAGGACAGGGCATCCACTTTCCAAGCTTGACTGTTGGAAGTCCTTGTGCAGAATTTGTCCAATTGGTAGTTCTGAAAGGAGGCAAACAGGTCTCTCTCTGGAGTTCCCCATTTGTTCCTCAAGAGGTTGAATATTTTTGGTTCCAGTTTCCACTCGTCTGGGTCCATGGGATTTCTCCTTAGGTCGTCTGCCAGTGAATTTAGCTTGCCTGGCAGGAATTGAGCTTATAGTTGCACTTGGCAGCTCAAGGCTGTGTTCCACAGAGCCATGGCTAGTCTGCATGGAGGGTACGAGTGGGTCCCCCCCTGCTTGTTTATGTACCACATAACTGTGGTGTTGTTCGTCTTTACCAATAATTGTCCTGGAAGAATGTGGTCCTTGAAGGCTATCAGTGAATATTGTACAGCTAACATTTCTTTTTGGATGATATGCAGGTGCCTCTGTCTCGGGTTCCATCTGCCCTGAATGCACTACCCTGTCAAGTGAGCCCCCCATGCAGAGTCTGATGCATCTGTTGTTAGGGTTTGGGCGGCAGGGGGTAGAGTGAAAGGGAGCCCCTTGTTGTGGTAGCAGGCCTCTGCCCACGAAAGAAACTCTGTCTTTATACAAGGAATGATGGGAATCATTGAATCCAGGTCCTGAGAATGTTGACACCACAGGCTTTTTAGATATCATTGTAGTTTCCTCATATGCAGTTTTGCATATGGAATTAGTAGAATGCAAGAGGCCATGAACCCATTGCTTGCAGAATTTTACTTGCAGAGTTGGATCTTTGTGGCCAGTAGTTTGAAGTAGGTTGTCAAATAAACTTGTTTCTCTAGAGTGAGGAAAGCCATCTGGGAAGTTGTATTCAAGCTTGCTCCCAGAAATACAATTGGTTGGCAGGGTACTAGGTGAGATTTCTTTTCGTTTATGGTGTACCCCAGTGAGTTTAGAAGTTTCTTTACGAATGCCAGATGTTTTAATAACAATTCCTGGCTTTCTGCCTGAATCCGACAATCGTCCAAGTATGGGTATATTTGAATATTTTTCTGCCTGCAAAATGCAATGGCTGGAGTTAGACACTTTGTGAATACCCTGGGTGCAGTAGATAAGCCAAAGGGAAGTGCAGAGAACTGATAGTGCATGGAGCCTGCCCTGAAGCGTAGGTATTTCCTGCAAGATTCCCTTATTGGAATGTGCAGGTAAGCTTCCTTTAAGTCTAATGTTGCCAACCAGGCATCTTTGCCTAGCATAGGAAGCAGTTGTTGAAGTGTTAGCATCTTGAATTTTGGGATTACCAAAAAAGTGTTTAGAATAGAGGGGTTCAGGATAGGATGCCAGGAGCTGCCATTTCTGGGTACCAGGAAAAGTCTTGAATAAAAACCTTGTCCCTTTTCATCTGCTGGGACAGGCTGAATAGCCCTGACACTTAGAATAGAGAGAACCTGCTGTTGAGCCTCTGTCCACTGATTTGGGTGTAGGTCTGGCCAACTGTTTGGTGTTGGTGGGGTGTGGAAGTGAAATCTGTGTCCTTGTGAAACTATATTCAAAACCCATTTGTCCTGGGTAATGAGTTCCTAGTTTTTTGCATGTAGGGCAAACTTTCCTCCTAACGGAGCAGGCAGCTGAGCAGGGCTTGGTAGGGTTAAGTCATTGTGCCATTTTCCAGTAGGGGGGTGTCTTACTACTCCCTGCTTTGGAAGTGGGAGCCCCCCATTGCTTTGGCCTGTGCGTTGCCTGAGACTGTAATCTAGGTTGTCTGCTGTTCCTGGGTTTGGACTGAGAAGGCCTGAAAGAGGCTGGAAAGGACCAATTCTTTGAAGGCCAATGCCTACTGAATCTGGGAGGCTGCACTTGCAGGAAATCTTTAACAGTTTGCATAGATTTAGCTTTTTCCGCCATCGTTTTGAGGACTTCCTCTGCTTTGTTGTCAAAAAGGCGGTCTTGGTTTAAGGGTGCATCCAGTAATTTAGCTTCAACATGATCTGGCAAGTTTTTTTCCTTAAGCCAAGGATGCCTTCTAAGTACAGACCCAGTGACAGCAGCCCTGCAAGACACTTCTAAAGCATTAAAACCACATTGCAAATTATGTTTACAAACTTGTTCTGCAGAATGCATTAAATCCTGTAACTGTGTGTTCAGTACAGTCAGAATCAACATAATTTTCTGTTTAAGTAGTCCCATAATATGCTGCTGGTACTTTAACATATGAAACTGGCAATTTAAAGCCGTAATGGCCAAAGTAGCAGAAGTATATACCTTCTTACCCCATCTGTCCAAGGCTCTAGAATCGCTATCAGAAGGGGTAGGGTTTTTGGGAGCCGTAGCCTTAATGCCCTTTGGTCCTTCGGAAATGGTCTCTGGATCCGCAGTAGGATTCTTGAAGAGGAACTTGTGAGTGTCAGGTACTCTGTAATACCTATCAGGTTTTCTGGGAGCTGGAGGTAAAGTGTCTGGGGAAAGGCTAGATTTCAAGAAAGCATCATCTACAATGTCCAGAACAGTAGGGATAGCTAAAGGCCTGTGTTTCCCTAAGCCTCTTTTTGAAGTCAGAGTAATCCTGGCTTTCCCAGTGGAAATGCTCCCTAAAAGTGTGTAAGGTTTTACCAAAAGAAAAATCTTCTGTAGGGGAAGCAGAGGGAATAGAATCCTCCGCATCAGAATCCTCATAGGTAGATAGGGGCAAATTCTGGTAATCAGAAGAAACAGAAATATCAAATTCCTGATCAGAAGAAAAATCAGTTCTAGGTCTCAGAGGGGGAAGGCTGGCTTCCCCTAATTAAGGTAATAAGGTCTTCAGCCATTCTAAGCATTTTTTTTTTTTTTTAAGGCATATGGGCCTGACCATGTAGTCTGGATGTCTGTTTCCTAGGCGTGGGTCAAGATTTAGGCCTGCAGGAATAAGACGGTGTCGGTTTAAAATGCAAGTCTGTAAGCTTGAATACACCCTCAGAAGCCGGTGCCTGCACAGCGGCTCCAGACCCATCCAAGGTAGAGACATCTGCAGGTTCCATAGTTGAAGAAGCATCTCGCAGCATACCGGAGTCCGAATGGGTCTCAGTAGAGGCCTGAGAATCTGAAGTAGCAGGTATCAGGGGCTGCAAAAGTGCCTCACTGAGTACCAGCAGACTGGCGACTAGCTTAATGGAATCATCGTCGGCAGTTTTGGACTTATGTGGTCCTGTCTCTGTCTTTATCCTTACGTTTTTTCAGAATATCGGTAGTCGGATGGCTTACCGAAGCCATTTCTGGATAGTTATACAGAGTTCCAAAATAATTTGCTGCAAATATAGACCGATGATGAATAGTTTGGGGGTTGAACAAGGCACAAAACCTACAGCGAGGAATGTCGTGGTCTGGGTCTAAGCAAGGAATGCAGTACGAATGAAAATCTTTATGAGGTATTTGCTTTCCACAAGTAACACAATTGTTAACTTTACTGACATTGGTTAAGAGAAAGAAAAAGGATCCCCAACAGGGTACTTACCTTTTTTGAAGACTTTGGTTCTGAAACTCGAAAACAAAAATTTCAGGAGTCGGCCGAATGGCACTTGCCAACTGCTTCTGCCTCGGACACCATGCGGCAAGAAAAACTGATGTAATGGCGTCGGCTGCATGTTTTGTACCCCTGATGACCTGACATCAAGGAAGAAGAGAGAGCATCCGACGCAGGAATCCAAGACTCTGGTATTCAGGCCGGTTGAGGGCTACCTGCAGGCAGATAACCCAAATATGATGACTGCACCAGTGAAATACGAAGAACATCTTGAAGACCAGCAGGCACAGAATATGGCACAGCAGGAGGTGTGCCAGTTCTTTACAGGTGCGTGACTTGGGAAAGTACAGTTGTGTACACCTACCATAAATGTAGATGTTAGAGTGTCTTCACTGTTGCAGTCATAACTGTAGGGTGCTCCTGCCGGCAGGCAGCCCGAGGTCGGCCAGAATCCCAAAGTCTGGGTCCGGCGTCGGCTGTACAAGCCAGTACCCTGACGTCAGTACGCTCTGGTACATAGCCCTCAGCCGACGCCATCTTCTCCAGCCTTTCTTGCCCTAGATGTCAGAAGTCCCCAATAAATCATAAATGAATCCAACAAGGAAACACAAATACACCACAAAAGAGAGAAGAAAAGGGGATAGGAGGGAGGGAAACACCGACTGCAACAGTGAAGACACTCGAACATCTACATTTATGGTAGGTGTACACAACTGTACTATGTTCATCGTGTTTCACTGTTGCAGTCATAACTGTAGGGTGGAATTCCAAAGCAGTGAAAAAGGGGAGGAGGTTTAGACAGAAGAAGGGGCAGCAAGAAGACCCTGCAAAACAGCAGAGGCAAAGCCTGCCCTGGTCTTAGAATACAAAGGGAGATTGTAGTGCTTGGAAAAAGTATGCACAGAACTCCAAGTGGCAGCTTCCAAGATATCCTTGGTAGGAACTCCCCTGAGAAAAGCTGTAGAAGTAGCAGCTGCTCTAGTGGAATGACTTCTCACAGTACCTGGAAACTGTTTCCCATGATAAGTGTAACAAAATCTTATTCCATAAGAAATCCATTTGGAAATAGTTTGTTTGGAAATAGCCTTTCCAAGGGAACTGGAGGCAAAAGAAACAAACAATTGGTTAGATTTTCTGAACTCTTTAGTCTTGTCCAAATAAAATCGTAACTGTCTGTGCACGTCCAAGGAATGCAAAATCCTTTCCCCTTTATTCTGAGGATTAGGAAAGAAGGTAGGAAGGTGAATTGTTTGATTTAAAGCCACTTTCGAAATCACCTTAGGCATGAAAGTAGGATTGGTCCTCAAGGATACTCTGTCCTGGTGGAAAATAAGGTATGGTTCCACAACCATGAGAGCTTGTAACTCTGAGACCCTTCTGGCAGAAGTCAAAGCTAACAAAAGAACTGTCTTCCAAGATAAAAACTTAATATCTGAAGATGCAGCAGGCTCAAAAGGAGGCAAAGTAAGTTTTTCTAAAACATAATTAAGATCCCAAGCAGGAACAGGAGGGGTACTGGGAGGCCTTAAATTCTTAGCCCCTCTCAAGAATTGTTTCACCAAAGGATGAGAAAAAACAGGGGGATCGGTATTGAAATTAGCAGAAATAGCAGAAGCATGAATCTTAATGGAAGAAAAGGAAAGTCCATTAGACAAAAGATCCGAAAGGTAAAGCAAAATAGAAGAGAGATCAGGTACCAGAGGGTCCAAGCCTCGGTCCTGCATCCAAATGCAAAATCTCTTCCATTTAGAGGCATAGGATTTCCTAGTGCTAGGCCGTCTAGCTTCCAAAAGAACATCCAAAACTTGTTTGGGAAGACTAGAAGAAATCAAATTTCTTTGAAGAGCCAAGCTGCTAGGCAAAGGGTCTTGAGATTGGAATGTAGCAACTGACCCTGATGCTGGGACAGAAGAGAAGGGTTCAGAGGGAGAATCCAAGGAGGCTCCAAGAACAGGTGCTTTAAAGTTGGATACCAAAACTGTCGAGGCCAATTTGGAGCAATCAAGATGAGGAACTTGGGCTTGTCCTGTTTTATCTTTAGTAATACCCGAGGAAGTAGAGGAAGAGGAGGGAAGGCATATCCCGAAAGGTTTCTCCAGCTGAAGGACAGGGCATCCACTTTCCAAGCTGTTTTGTGGAATGACCTGGTGCAAAAGTGAGGCAGCTGATGATTGAGATGGGATGCAAACAGATCTATCTGGGGACGTCCCCAAACTGCAGTAATCATGTTGAATAAGTTGGTGTCTAGCATCCATTCGTGAGGATCTAAAATGTTCCTGCTCAGGCTGTCTGCTAAGAGATTCTGTTCTCCTGGTATGAATTGGGCCTGGAGATGTAGATTCAGATTTAGAGTTGTGTCCCATAAAGCCATAGCTAGTCTGCAAAGGGGGTACGAATGAGAACCCCCCTGCTTGTTTATGTACCACATGACTGTGGTGTTGTCTGTGTAAATCAAAAGAGGCCGTGGATGCAAAAGGTTCTTGAAGGCTAGAGGAGCATTTTGAACTGCCAACATTTCCTTCAGATTGATGTGCCAGTGAAGATGATCCTTTGTCCAGGTTCCCTGCTGGCAATTGCCTAGAAAATGTGCTCCCCAAGCATAATCCGAGGCGTCCGTGGTTATGATTTGAGAAGGTTGAGGAAGACGGAAAGGCTTTCCTTCGTTTAAAGCACACACCCTGGACCACCAAAGGAACTCCTTCTGGAGGCAGGGGATCAGAGGAATCAGAGTGTCCAGATCGTGGTAATGCTGCGACCATACACTTTTCAGGTACCATTGAAGCTTTCTCATATGAAGCCTTGCATTTGGAATCAACAGAATGCAGGAAGCCATGTAGCCCAGTGCCTGCAGGAATTTCCTTGCAGTGAGCTGAGGTAGAGTTGCCAAAATCTTGAAAATTGAAGCCAGCTGTATTTGTTTTTCTGTAGTGAGGAAGGCCCTTTGTAAGGTTGTATTTAAGAGGGCTCCCAGAAATACCATTTGTTGAGAAGGGATCAAATGTGACTTTTTTGTGTTCACTGAAAATCCCAGTAGGAGGAGAAGACGTTGAACAAAATCCAGATGTTGCAGTAAAAGATCCTTGCTGTCTGCCTGAATAAGGCAGTCGTCCAAATAGGGGTAAATCTGAATCCCCTGGAGTCTGCAACAAGCCACTACTGGTGCCAGGCACTTGGTAAAGACTCTGGGCGCAGTAGATAAACCAAAGGGCAGTACAGAGAATGGAAAGTGTCTCGAACCTGCCTTGAACCTGAGGAATTTCCTGCGTTCCTGCCTGATGGGAATGTGTAAATAAGCATCCTTTAGGTCCAATGTCACCATCCAGGCGTCCTGATAGAGCATTGGAATCAGCTGCTGCAGAGTAAGCATCTTGAATTTTGGAATTTCCAAAAAGGTGTTTAACACAGAAAGGTCCAGAATAGGTCTCCATGAGCTTTGTTTTCTTGGAACCAGAAACAGTCGTGAATAAAAACCTTTTCCCATCTCTGAGAGTGGAACAGGCTCTATGGCTCTCATGGCCAGAAGAGCATCCACTTGATTTAAGGCCTCTGACCATTGATGTTTTGGCATATCTGGCCAACCGAAAGCCCTTGGCAAGGTATGAAAGTGGAATTTGTAGCCTTTTAAAATCACGTCCAATACCCATTTGTCCTGTGTAATATGAGTCCAATTTCTGTAAAAAAGAGAAAGTTTTCCTCCGAGAGGGGCATCCAGGTAAAGAGGTCCTGTAGCCCAACCGAGAGAGTCATTTGAGTTTGCTTTCTTTGAGATTGGGATCTGTCTTCTCCCTTTCTAGGTGAAGAAGCAGTCCATTGTCTCGATCTGTAGGAGGCCTGAGCTTGGCCACGACCTCTGGAGCGTCTATATCTTCCCCTTTGAGGCCTGTCAGACGTGGGAAAGGACCAATTTTTGGAGGGCCAATTCCTGGAAAATCTAGGAGGCTGAACTTGCAAGAAATCTTTCACAGTTTGTATAGATTTTGCCTTTTCTTCCATCTTTTTAATAACCCCCTCAGCCTTAGATCCAAAAAGAACATCATGCTGAACAGGGGCATCTAATAATTTAGCCTTAACCTGTTCAGGTAAACTTTGCTCACGAAGCCAAGCATGTCTCCTGATAACAGTACCAGAGGCTGCGGCCCTGCAAGAAGCCTCCAAAGCATCAAAACCACAATGCAAGCTATGTTTGTTCAGTTGTTCAGTTGCATGCAATACATCCTGTAGTTCCTTAACTTCTGCACATGCAGGAAGGGAAGCAAGCTTTTGCTTTAAAACAGACAAAAAGAAATTGCTGATACTTAAACATATGAAACTGGCAATTTAAAGCCCTAACAGAAAGGGTAGCAGAAGTATATACCTTTTTGCCCCACCTGTCTAAGGCACGAGAATCCTTCTCAGAGGGGAATAGGATTCTTAGAAGTAGCAACTTTAGCAGCCTTAGAACCCTGAGATATAGTTTCAGGATCTGCAGAAGGATTCTTAAATAAGAACAAATGAGACTCAGGAACCCTATAAAACCTATCAAGCTTAGAGGGAGCAGGAGGCATGGAATCAGGATTCAAATTAGCCTCGGAAAAAGCATCATCTACAATGTCAAGAACAGGAGGGATAGCCAAAGGCCTATGTTGAGGAAGAAGAAGGAATTCTCTAAGCCTCTTCTTGGAAGCAGAATAATCCTGACCTTCCCAATGAAAATGTTCCCTCATCTCATGTAAGGTTTCCCCAAAAGAAAAATCTTCAGGCGGAGAGGCAGAGGGCAAGGAGTCCTCAGCATCCGAATCCTCATAAGGAGGAAAAGAATATTCCTGATCAGAGGAAGAGACAGAAGATATAGAAGCCTGGTCAGAGGAATCCATAGGAACATCCTGTTGAGGCCTTTTCTCAGGGGGGGGGGGGTGAGAACCCCTAATCATTGTAAGCAAATCTTCAGCCATCCTTAACAATTGCTTCTGTGTCCTGGGAGTAGATTCAGAAGAAGCTTGAGCAGGAGCTTTAGACTTAAGAGTCTTTGTCTTTGCCTTTGAAATAGTGATGTGAGTAGGCCTGAATACCCCCTCAGAAGACGGTACCTGCACAGCGGCTCCGGACCCATCCGAGGGAGGGACGTCCGAAGGTCCTGCAGCAGATAAAATAGAAGGCCTTGATGGCTCCCCATGGGAGTCCGTATCGGCCATCGGTTCAGAAGTGGCAGACGACAGGGGCTGCAAAAGCGCCTCACTGACGACAGCCGAACCGGACTCCGGCTCTAGCTGCAACGAGTCCTGTTTGGACCTCGGAGGCCTGTCCTTGTCTTTGCGCTTCTTTTGAATTCCGGTAGTATCCGACAACATTCTGTAATTGAAGCGTCTGCCAAAGTAATTCAGAGCCCAGTCGTACCTGCATTTGATAATACGAGAATTAAACCTGGCACAGAACCGACAACAAGAAACGTCGTGGTCAGGGCCTAAGCAGGGTAGACAGTAAGAGTGGAAATCTTTATGAGGTATTTGTTTTCCACACGTAATACAATTATTAACTTTTTCTGACATCGGAGGAACAAGAAAAAGATTCCCCAACGGGGTACTTAGCTTTGAGAAGAGAAGTAAGAACTTCGGACCGACAACAACCAAAAACGCTGTTCGAAAATCGCCAACCAACGACTTGCGAGCTGCTTTCCACCACACGGCAAGAAAGACTGGAGAAGATGGCGTCGGCTGAGGGCTATGTACCAGAGCGTACTGATGTCAGGGTACTGGCTTGTACAGCCGACGCCGGACCCAGACTTTGGGATTCTGGCTGACCTCGGGCTGCCTGCCGGCAGGAGCACCCTACAGTTATGACTGCAACAGTGAAACACGATGAACATCTACTGAAATGTAGGTAGTACAAGAATGTAGAAGACCTGGAGGGACTTGTGGGCGGCAAAGAATACTGCAACACAGAAGAGGACATCTATGGTTATGGTAAGATTTTACACAACTATTCTATGTCCTTCTATTCCTATGTTGCAGTATTCTAGGTGTGGATGTGTACCACAACGTAAGAGGATTAAAGAGTGGTGGTAGATGCAGAGGGTTCTACAAGACCCTGCAGGATTGCCCTGGCAAATCCTGTCTTAGCTCTGGAAACTTGATCCAATTTGTAATGCTTGGTGAGGGTGTGGATAGTGGCCCAGGTGGCTGCTTCCAAAAAGGATGTGGTGGTTAGGCCTTTCATGAAGGTCCTAGAGGTGAAGGTCCTTAGAGGTGGCCACAGCTCGACTGGAATGGGCCTTGATTCTCCTTGGGGTTTCCGTTCCGTGGTGAGAGTAGCAGAAGCAAATAGCTTTCCTGATCCGGCATGCAATGGTTTGCTTGTAGACTGCCTTGTCCAGGGCTTTGGGGTGGAAGAAGACAGAGCTGGTTTGTCTTTCTGATGACCTTGGTCTTGTCCAGGTAGAATCTAAATTGTCTGGGCACATCCAGGGAGTGCAGTATCCTCTTCCCTTCATTAGTGGGTGGTGGAAAAAAGGTGGGCAGATGAATGGATTGGTTAAGAGACAGATCATTGACCACTTTAGGCATAAAGGAAGGGTTGGATTCACAAGGACACCCTGTCTTTGTGGAAGACGGTGTAGGGGGGGACAGACCATTAGAGCCTGTAGTTCTGAGTCTTCCAGGTTAAGTGATAGCCACCAGAAAGATAGTCTTCCATGTATAATCTGAAAGGAGGAAGGCGTGGCAGGTTCCAAGGGATGTTGGGTTAATTTCTCTAAGATGTAGTTAAGGTCCCAAGGCGGAGGGACAGGTTTCCTAAGTGGTTTCATGCGCAAGACCCCTTTAAGGAAGAGCTTTACGTTGAGCCTGGCCAGGAAGGGGGGTTCCAGGGGCAGGGAGGCTGATATGGCAGAGAGGTGTACTTTTACAGAAGAATAAAAAAGGTCACTTTTAGTTTAGAACCAGGGGGAATCTCGGCGGAGCTGGGGTCCCTTACCTTTTGTAGACCCCATTTTGCAAATCTTTCCCATTTAGCCAGGTAAGATTTTCTGGTAGTAGGTTTTCTTGCCTCCCTTAGGGCTGAAAGCACATCCTCCGAGTAGTGGTTTCTGAAAGGAATCAAAAGTTTATCACCCACAGAGTCAGAGACAACATCTGTACCTGTGGGTGCAGGAGTGTTCCTTTGTCTTGTGACAGTAGGTCCACTTTGTAGGGTAACAAAGTGACTGCCCTTGGCTAGTTTATGAAGTAGGGGGAAGCAGTGCTGCCTTGGCCAGCAGGGAGTCACTAACAAGATTTTTGGTTTGTCCTTCTGAATTTTCAGGACGACTTTCTGGATCTGTGGGAATGGAGTGAAGGCATAAAGGAACTTCCCCTCCCAAGAGATGCTGAAAGCATCCACTCTCCATGCAAGAGGGAAGTGGGTTTTTGTGCAGAAGGTCAGCAGTTTGCTTGTTCTGGGGGGAGGCAAACCGGTCTATTTGTGGAGCACCCCACCGGTGGACTATGTCTAAGAAGACTTCCCTGTACAGCATCCATTCATGCTGAGGCGAGGAGGTCCTGCTCAAGAGATCTGCTTGGTGGCTGTCCTGTGAGGGGATGTAAACTGCCTGCAGGACTAAGTTGAGCCGGGAGGTTAACTCCCTATCAGCAGGGATAGACTGCACAGTTGACAGGCCTTTGTTCTTTCCTACTTGTTGAGGTACTACATCACCGTGGTGTTATCGGTGACAATCTGGTGCACCCCTGGAACCAGAAGTGGGGGGGGGGGGGTGAAGATCTGCAGAGCTAAGAAAAAAAGTTGTTATGTACTCAGCATAACGTTCCATGTTGGTAGTCCATCTCACCCTTCATATTTACATATGGGGATCGGCTCCGACTCGGACGATTTTCAAGCTTGAAGACTTCTGGTTGGCTCGTGGCTAAGCAGGTATCCCATGGTGCACCAGTGCAATCCCCAGATCTTGTTTGCTGCTCGCTAGAAACAGAAAAAACCCCTAACCAACAAACCAATACTAAAGGGTCACCAACCAAGAAATTTAAAGTATTACCTCCAGATCTTCCAGGATGGGGGCAGGAGGGCGGGTTGGTAAAAATAAAGGGTGAGATGGACTAACAACATTGAACATTATGGCGAGTACATAACTTCTTTATGTTAGGTAGTCCAATCTCACCATCGGTTTTACATATGGGACAGCGTCCCTAGCGTCTTATTCTTTGGTGGCTCATTGGAAAATACTCCTGAGCACTGTGGAGCCAAAGGATGCTCTACCTCTAGAAGCCAAATCCAACTTATAACGAGTAATGAAGGTGTGAGGGGTAGCCCATGTAGCTGCTGCACAGATATGACCAAGTGGTACCCTGGCTTGAAAGGCTGCAGAGGTAGACAGAGACCTGGTAGAGTGAGCCTTGATCCTGTGGGGTAAAGGTCTGCCCTCCGAACTGTAGATGAAGGCTATGCAACTAGAAATCCAGTTAGACAATGTCACCTTAGAAACTGGTAGGCCCAATCTGGACTTGGAAAAAGAAATGAACTGGTCTGACTTCCAAAATTCTTTGGTCCGTTGCAAATAAAAACGTAGCTATCTATGAACGTGTTGCCACCAGAAAGTGCTGGGAAGAAATCTCCAATTCCCAAACTCGCATGGCCTCTCGACAGACTGGGTAAGATCTGGTACCGCCCTGTTTGTTGGTATACCACACAACTGATATGTTGTCCGATTGTATCGCTATAGTCCCTGGAGGAAGAAGGTCCTGAAGTGCTTGCAACAGCCCCGTCCTTCATCTCCAGAACGCTGATATGCAGATGAGCCTCGTGTTCTTGCCATGTGCTGTGGACAGTCCTGCCAAGATAATGCCACCCCCCCCCCCACCGACCTGGGAGGCATCCGTGGTCACAGTGGCAATGGGTTGGGCAGGCACAAAGGGAGCTCCCGTGAACAAGTTGCTGTGGACTATCCACCAACGAAGGTCATTTTTGCATGATTCCATCAGCAGGATAGGGTGACTCAGTGGTAGATATTGGAATGACCACTGGGACAACAGGAGCCATTGAAGGATTCTCATGTGCAATCTGGCAAAAGGTATTAACAGAATGGTTGAAGCCATCGTTCCAAGAAGCTGAAGAATCCATTTTGCTTTGACTTTAAAAGCAGAAGACGATGCTGAACTTGTGAGATGAGGTTCAGTGCTCTTTCGGCGGGGAGACAAACTGTCATATCCACTGTGTCTACCTCTGCACCTATAAAAACCACAGATTGCGAGGGCAGTAACACAGATTTTTCCCAGTTTATGGAGATCCCTAGTTAAGCACAAAGCTGAATGGTGGTGTCCCTGTTTTAGAGTAGAAGATGCCTGGTGGGGGCGGTCAGGAGCCAGTCGTCCAAATACGGAAACACCTGTAATCCCTAACGTCTCAGGTGAGCTGTCACTACTTCCATGTATTTGGTGAACACCATGGGGGCTGTGGTGAGACCAAAGGGAAGAGCACGAAACTGATAATGCCTGGCTCCCAGCCGGAAGCGCAGATATCTTCTTGATGCCTTGTCCATTTTTATATGGTAGTAGGCATCTTGGGAGATCCAGAGACCACATCCAATAATCTTTCCCTAACAACCGGAGTATCGACTGCAGTGTGACCATCCGAAACTTGTCCTTCTTCATGGATTCATTTAATCTGCTGAGGTCCAAAATCGGCCTCCAGTCTCCGGTTCGTTTTGGGACTAAAAAGAACCCGAAGTAAGTTCAGGATCCTGTCTGGTCTGCTGGGACGGGCTGGATGACTCTTTCTGAGAGCAACTTGTTGATCTTCACAGTTGCATGATCCCTGTGATTGGGTGGAACATCTGGGAATTTTCTGGGAACAAACGGTGGAAGGGAAAAGGGTATGATATAGCCTCTGATAACAACTCTTTGTACCCACTTGTCTTGGGATATACAGCCAGGCTTCTGAATACAGAGAGATGCGACCCACGACTGTCCCCAGAGAAACACAGTCAGGCCCCACATCAGGAGAGCACTGATAAGGCCCTCGAAAGGAATCACGGCCTTGCTGGCATTGCGGACCGCTCCTGCCTCTAGGGCGACGTCTACCATTTCCTCCTCCTCTGCCTCTGAAGGAGGATTCACTCTGTGTGTCCGGAAAGGCCCTCTGAGACTTTTTGAACCACATTTTACCTCCCCCTCTGACCTTTGGGGTATGGTCGAGAGGGAACGGTAAAACAAAAGTACAGTTTTGTACCTACCATAAATGTAGATGTTCGAGTGTTCACCCTGCTGCAGTCATAACACTTGGGTTATCCTGTCGTCAGGCGGTCCCGCAGTCGGCTGGAATTCCAAAGTCTTGGTCTGGCGTCGGTTGCGGTCGCCTCTTCCCTGACATCAGTGTGCCAGGGGTATATATATTGCAACCGACGCCATTTTCTTCAGTTTTTCTTGCCCAAGATGTCAGGTGCCCCCAAAAAGGTGGTCAGAAATTAGTACCAAAAGGAGTAACCACAGCACAAACACAAAATCCCTTCAGCTATAAGCAAATACATCAGTAAAGCATAGAAGAGATTTAGCCAGTAGATCAGAGGGGATGGAGGGGGGTAACCTGGAATGCAGCAGGGTGAACACTCAAACATCTACATTTATGGTAGGTACAAAACTGTACTATGTTCATTGTGTTACCCTGCTGCAGTCATCACACTTGGGTTGAATCCCAAAGCTAAGGTAGGGAGGAGGTATCATAGACGGTTAGTGGAGGATATAAGGCCCTGCAGAACTGCAGTGGCGAAGCCCGCCCTGGACTTTGAGTAAAGAGGTAAGTGATAGTGTTTGGTAAAGGTGTGTACTGAACTCCAAGTTGCAGCTTCTAAAATTTCCTTGGTTGGAACCTCCCTGAGAAAGGCTGTAGAGGTAGCTGTAGCCCTGGTAGAGTGGGATCTCATGGTAGCAGGAACTGGTTTCCCATGATGTGTATAGCAGAAACGTATGCAATGACCTATCCATTTAGAAATGGTTTGCTTAGAAATAGCCTTCCCTTGAGAAGCTGTAGCATAGGTTCATAGGTAGGTACTAGGCTATTGGCCCTAGGGCCCATACAAGCCTAGCCAAAAAATGTACCCTGGCTTTTGCCACCCAAGTAAATTATTTTCCTATGCCCCTGTCGAGCAGAGCCACAGAAGTGATCCCCGGGGTGAATTTCCCATTTCCCATCCAATCATCAAGATTGTTCTTGAAGAGTGCAAATGAGGAGCTCTGTTTGACATAGATAGGTAGTCTGTTCCAGAGTATGGGAAGTCTCTGGGACAGGAATCTATTCCTCCAGCATGTTCTGTTTATTGTGGTGACAAGGTTAAGGTCCCTAGAGCGTGTAGCTCGGAGGGATTGGGATTTCTTTAAGTGGAGCATGTCCAGCAGCTCTGGGTTTGACATAGCTTTGTATGTTAGGCAGAGATCACCCCTGAGTAGGAGATATGCAATGGAGTAAAGCTGTAGTTTTTTGAGACGGTCTGTATAGGGCATCTGTTTGAGGCCAGTAATCCTCTTTGTGAGGTATTTCTGTGGTCTTTCCAGTTGTTGTAGATGTCTTGTGAGGTACATACCAAAAGGGGCGTTGTACTCTATAATGGGTCTAATGAGTGATGAGTAGAGGGGAACAATGACCTCTTTTTTTCTGGATGAGAATCCTTTTGTGATGAGATGAGCCACGTAGAAAGATTTCCTGACCACTGCGGCGATGTGATTATCAAAGGAGAGACTACTGTCCACCTGTGTCCCAAGCCTGTGGTACTCCACTTGTCACTGGTCTGATGTCGGATTTGGAATCCGCTACTTTCACAGTGTGGATTCTGTCCGTGAGCCAGTTGGCAAACCATCTTATGACATAGGGATTTATACCTAGTTTAGTGAGCTTATCTATAATTCCAGAGTGGGGGATGGTGTCGAAAGCCTTGGCGAGATCTAGATAAGCTGTGTGAACCATTTTACCATCATCTATGGCTTTGGTGACTGCTTCAAAGAAGTCAATCAGGTTTAGGAGACATGATCTGCCTTTTACAAATCCAAACCGAGTAGGGTGCAGAGTTTGGAGATTACCAATGTCTTTGTTTATGAGTTCCATGATGATACGTTCCATGGCCTTGCAGACCAGGCTCGTCAGGCTAATGGGGCGGTAGTTCCCGGGGTCCATCGTGGCTCCCCCTTTGTGGAGTGGGATAACTGTCGCGGTGCGCCATTCAGTGGGTACAAAGCCTGAGGTGAGGCTATGATTGAACATGGTACTTAGGTAGGGTGCCAGTTCAATCTGTAGTTCGTGCAGAACGCAGCCTGGGATATTGTCAGGTCCCACGGATGCTGTGTTCTTGGCATAGGATACAAAGAGCTGGTCAGATTTTCTGAAAGCCTTAGTTTTGTCCAAATAGTAACGAAGCTGCCTGTGAATGTCCAAGGAATGTAGGAGTCTCTCACCTTTGTTCTGTGGATTGGGGAAGAAGGTGGGTAAGTGGATGGTTTGATTTAAAGCTACACTGGAAACCACCTTAGGCATAAAGGAAGGATTAGTTCGTAGAGAAACTCTGTCTTGATGAAAAATGAGGAAAGGTTCCACTGCCATTAGTGCTGGTAGCTCTGAGACTCTTCTAGCTGAAGTTATTGCTAGGAGCAGGGCAGTCTTCCATGATAGGAACTGTAGATCTGCAGAGAAAGCTGGTTCAAAGGGAGGTAGCGTTAGTTTTTCCAGGACAAAATTGAGGTCCCATGTTCGTGCAGGAGCCCTCCTAGGTGGTCTAATATTTTTTGCCCCTCTGAGGAACTGCCTTAGAAGAGGATGTGAAAATAAAGGTGGATCCGTGTTGTAGTGAGCTGAAATAGCCGAAGCATGGATTTTAACTGAGGAAAAACAAAGTCCTTTGTGCAACATCTCAGTTAAATATTGTAGAACGTGAGGCATGTGAGGCTGAATTGTGTCTTGGCCTTTAGCTTGGTTCCAGGCACAAAACCTTTTCCATTTGTCCGAATAAGCCTTCCTGGTGTTTGGCCTCCTGGCTTCCAGAATAACATCCAGAACTGCTTGTGAAAGAGGTGCTGGTTGGATGCTTAGAGGATTTGCCATGCAGCCAGATTTAAAGTTTTGAGCTGGCTGTGAAGAATCTGATTGTTTTGTTGTGTGAGCAAATGGGGGATTTGAGGCAATATCCATGGTGGGCTGTGGGCCATATTTTTCAATAGCGGATACCAGTGCTGGCATGGCCAGTCTGGGGCTATGAGAATCAGTCGTGGTCTCTCCTTTTTGACTTTCAAAAGCACCTTTGTGAGAAGAGGCAATGGAGGGAAGGCATATACTGTCAGGTTTTTCCAACTGAAAGAGAGAGAGTCCACTTTCCAAGCATGATGGTGAAATGTCCTTGTACAAAATTTTGTCAGCTGATAGTTTTGAGGACTGGCGAACAGGTCTATGTCTGGAAGGCCCCATTTTTGAGTCATCATTGCAAATATTTGTGGATCTAGTTTCCACTCATGAGGATCCTTGATGTTTATGCTGAGGTCGTCTGCCAATGTGTTTTTCTGTCCTGGCAGGAATTGAGCTTGTAACTGGACTTGGTAAGCCAGAGCTGTGTTCCATAAGGTCATTGCTTGCCTGCATAGCAGGTAAGAATGTGTACCCCCTTGTTTGTTTATGTACCACATTACTGTGGTGCTGTCCGTCTTTATTGCAAGTTGTCCTGGATGTAATAGATCCTTGAAGGCTGTCAGAACTTTCTGTACAGCTAGCATTTCTTTTTGATTTATGTGCAGATTTCTTTGATCTGCAGTCCATAGGCCTTGAATGCATTGTCCTGCCAAGTGTGCCCCCCAGGCGTAGTCTGATGCATCTGTTGTGATAGCTTGCCTGGCTGGGGGCAAGGTGAAAGGCTGACCCTTGTTGAGGTGACATGCCTGTGACCACCACAGAAATTCCTGTTGTAGGCAGGGAATGAGAGAGATCAGTGTGTCCAAGCTGTGGCTGTGTTGAGACCATACGCTTTTTAGGTACCACTGTAATTTCTTCATATGCAGCTTTGCAAATGGTATTAATAATATGCAAGATGCCATGAAGCCCAAAGCCTGCAGAATTTTTCTTGCAGTTAATTGGGTCTTTGTTGCCATTGTCTTGAAATATTGAGTCAGTTGTAGTTGCTTGTCTGGCGTAAGATAAGCCTTCTGAGCCGTTGTATTCAAGCTGGCACCCAGGAATGTAATTTTTTGTGAGGGTACTAGTTTTGACTTTTTTTCGTTTACTGTGTACCCCAGGCAGTTTAGTAGATGCTTTACAAAGGCCAGATGATGTAAGAGGATGTCATTGCTTTCTGCTTGGATGAGGCAGTCGTCCAGGTATGGATATATTTGAATTTTTCTTTGTCTGCAGAATGCAATTACTGGTGCCAGGCATTTTGTGAAAACTCTGGGTGCAGTAGATAAGCCAAAGAGCAGTGCAGAGAATTGGTAATGGGTTGAACCTGCAATGAAACAGAGGTATCTTCTGCAACTTTGTCTGACAGGGACATGCAGGTATGCCTCCTTGAGGTCCAACGTAACTAGCCATGCTTCCTTGCCCAACATGGGAAGTAGCTGCTGTAGTGTTAGCATCTTGAATTTGGGTACTTGTAAGTGTTTAGAATTGAAAGGTCCAAAATTGGTCTACAGGCATTGTCCTTTCTGGGCACTAGAAAGAGTCTTGAATAAAATCTTTGGCCTTGCTCTCGAGTAGGTACCAGTTGAATGGCTCTCATGTCCATGAGAGCTGTAATTTGCTTTTGTGCCTCTGCCCATTGATTTTGTGGCAGGTTTGGAATTCCTCTTTTCATTGGCAAGGTGTGAAAGTGGAATCTGTATCCTCGTAAAATTATGTCTAGGACCCATTTGTCCTTTGTGACAATGTGTCAGTTGTCTGCAAAAAGTGCGAGTTTTCCCCCAAAGGGGGCTGCCAAGAGAGTAGTGCTTGGCCAGATGAGGTGCAAGTCATTGAGTTTGCCTTCTGGTGGTTTGAGACCTGTCTTCTCCTCCCTTCTGTGTTGTAGAGCCCCATTGGCGAGGTTTATACTGGGCTTGTGGTTGTCCTCTGCCTCTTGGGCATCTGTATTTACCCCACTGTGGTCTGTAAGTGGCTGGAAAGGACCAATTTTTTGTTGACCAGTTTCTGCTGAAGCGAGGGGGTTGTACTTGTAGGAAATCTTTGACTGTCTGCATAGATTTTGCCTCATCTTCCATTTTCTTTAAAACTTCTTCTGCTTTAACTCCAAAAAGAACATCTTGCTGTAAGGGAGCATCTAGTAGTTTTGCTTTAACATGATCAGGCAGAGTTTGTTCCTTTAACCAGGCATGCCTACGTATAACAGACCCAGTGACAGCTGCTCTGCAGGAGGCCTCCAAAGAATCAAACCCACATGGTAAGGTATGTTTGCCCACCTGCTCAGTGGCGTGCAACAGATCCTGTACTTCTTTCAATTCAGATTGTTGAGGGAGAGAGGTTATTCTTTGCTTTAACTGAGAGACTAGAAATTGCTGATACTTAAGCATGTGAAATTGACAATTCAGTGCCCTCATAGCTAGTGTGGCTGAGGTGTAAACCTTTTTCCCCCACCTGTCTAGTGCTCTGGAATCCCTCTTGGAAGGTACTGGGTTTTTAGCCATAGAAGCCTTAGCCCCCTTGGGACCCTGTGAGATAGTCTCTGGGTCAGCTACAGGGATTTTTTAAAGAAATTTGTGGGAATCAGGCACTCTATAGTATCTGCCTGGCTTAGCCGGAGCAGGAGGTAGAGTCTGGGTTGAAATTGGATTCTAAATAGACATCATCCACAATGTCCAAAACTGGTGGGATGGCAAGTGGTCTGTGTTGGGGGAGTAAAAGAAATTCTCTGAGCCTTTTCTTTGAATCAGAGTAGTCCTGACCTTCCCAGTGAAAATGTTCCCTCATAGTGTGTAAAGTTTCCCCAAAGGAGTAGTCTTCAGGAGGAGAAGCTGAGGGAATGGAGTCCTCAGCATCAGAATCTTCATAAGGAGAGAAAGAGTAGTCTTGGTCCTCAGAGGAGTCTGAAGAAATGGACATTTGCTCAGAGGATGCATAATCTTCCTCTTGTCTAGGCCTTTTGTCAGGAGGGGGCTGGGAACCCCTGATTAAAGAAATCAAATCTTCAGCCATTTTGAGCATCTGTTTCTTAGGCATGGGGCCTTGAACAGGAGACTGAAGTGCAGTCTTTTTAGATTTAGGAGGAGTCGTAGACTTAGAAAACGTTTTAATGGTGAGAGTCGTCGGTCTGAAAACGCCTTCAGAAACCGATGGCGTTTCTGTAGTACCGACGTCTTTTGTAGCAAAGTCGTCGGAAGGGCCTGAAGTAAAAGGCTGCGTCGGCCTGGTACATTCCGTCAAAATTTCCGTAGTGGTCTCCGGTTCCAGATCTGCGGTAGTCAGGGGCTGCGTCGGAGCCTCTCTGAGGACCGGAGAACCGGAGACCGGATCGGCCGAGGCCTCAGAATCTGGCTTAGGCCTGGGCTGTCTGTCCTTATCCCTGCGTTTTTTGTGCACGCCGGTAGTCAGTTGCTCCGACAGCATGGTGTAGTTAAATTCCCTACTGAAATAGTGTAGTGCAAAATCAAAGCGTCTTTTAATAGTATGCTTATTAAACCTAGCACAAAACCGACAAGAAGTGACGTCGTGGTCTGGGCCTAGGCAAGGTATGCAATAAGAATGAAAATCCTTATGAGGTATTTGCTTCCCACAAGAAATACAATTGTTAACTTTTTCTGACATCGGTCTGAGGCAAAAAAAGTTTCCCCAACGGGGTACTTAGCTTTATAGAAGGCTTCGGTCTGAAATTCGAAAATCTCAGAAGTCAGCCAACCGGCACTTGCGAACTGCTTCTGCTTCGGGCACCTCGCGGCAAAAAAGACTGAAGAAAATGGCGTCGGTTGCAATATATATACCCCTGGCGCACTGACGTCAGGGAAGAGGCGACAGCAACCGACGCCGGACCAAGACTTTGGAATTCCGGCCGACTGCAGGACCACCTGACGACAGGATAGCCCAAGTGTGATGACTGCAGCAGGGTAACACGATGAACATCTCCCACGGCAGAGTCTTTCCTTCCTGCTCACACAGAGCGAGTGTTTCTTTCACCTTGGGACCAAACATGGAGGAACCAACAAACGGGGCGTTGATGAAACTGGACTTATAAGGCTCTGCAAAATTACACAAGCATATCCAGGAGTGGCGCCTAAGGGCAACTCCTGAACCTGCTGCTATGCTTGCTCCATCAGTCGCATGGGAGACAAGCCGCATGGAGGAGATAACTACTGAAGTTAGGGTGGACAACTGAGCAGAGATCCTATCAGGGACTCCCTCAGGACAAGCACCCTGTATGGAATTTCCCAATTTCTTGAGGAAATCCCTCTGTAATCTCGTGAAGTGGGTAAGATAGTTCAGAGATCGAAGTGTGAATGATGCTGAACTAAATACACGCTTCCCAAATCTGTCCATCTGTCGAGACTCCTTGTTTGGCAGAATAACAGAGGAAGAAGTCTCCGCCAACTCCTTCTTCATGGCCGCCGCCACCATGGCATCTACGAAAACGCCCTTAGACAAGAATTCATTTCCAGGAGGGGCAGACAGGAACTTATTTGGTCTTCTAAGAACTGGCTCCAAAGCATCGGGAGTATCCCACACCTTCCGACTAACCAGATCTATTAGTTCATCGAAAGGTGGAGACACCAAAGAGGCAGAGAGTTGAGACCCGAAAGCCTTCAGGTACACCGACTCCTCATCAGAAGGGTTGACAGTGGGCCAGTCACACCTCTGTTTAAGGATCTCCAGGATGTCCAGAAAGGAGACATCATCAGAGGACGACTTGGTGTACCCCCTCCGATTCCTCGAGGTCAGTGTGCGATGTCAGAGACTCATCCTGGGAGTCAATATGCTTCCTCTTGCATACCCTCCTCTGAGGAGGCTCCTCGAAGGGACCTTCTGGGGAGGCCCCAGAAGAGTGGGGGCCACCAGCCGGTGGCTCCTGAGGCTGGTCTCTGCTGTCTCCGGAGAGAGTAGGTACTGAGACCGAAGTGGGAACCCTGGGGGGAAGAGTGCTTGTACCACTGGCAGGGGCTGTAGATTGAGACAGCACTCTCCTCATCATCTCGAAAGCCAATCTCTCCGGCTCCGAAGGCCCACCCCGCTCCGAAGAGACAAAGGACGGTGCCGGAGCCCGAGCCATCGGCTCCGAGATAGATGCAGGGTCCAAGCTCACCCTGGAGGAAGCACCGAGAGGAAGGCTCGGAACCAATGAAGATCGATTCAAACCCTCCCCATCGGCACAGACAGAAGAGCTTCGGTCCCTGGACACAACAGACGGAGCTGAGCGTGTCGGAGCCGAACTCGGCTCCAATGCAGCAGCAAGGTGAGCCGGAACCGAGGGTTCCTCCATTGGTAACAAGCACTCCGGCTCCGAAAAGCCAACATGGCTCGGAGGAGGAATCAGGGATGAGGGCAAATCTGGTTCGAATGGCTCCGGAGCCGACTGGGTCAGAGCCAGCAAAAATTGAGGCAGAGCACACAACTTCAGGAGTCTCAGTACTACCCTCTCCACATCTTCTTCCAAAAGACTCCTGGAAGATCTGGAAGATAAAGTTGGGGATCTCGACCTAGCAGGCACTGGAGATTTGATCAGCAAGGAGACTGGTAGGGATTCTACAGACGGGCTCCAAGCAGAAGAGTCAACTATTTGCAAGGGTTCAGCAGTCAGCACAGAAGCACCTGTGATCGACTCTGGAACCATGGTGCTCTCCTTTGGCTCAGAAAACTGAGGAGTTGAGGAGACAGATTTTGTTAATTTGGAAGGCGGCTCTGAGACACCAGCTGGTGCCAGAGAAGGCCTTTTTGAACCTTTTGATTTGGAGTCAGATCTGGATTTTGAAGACTTAGAAGAAGAAGCCAATGAACCAGATAAGGCTTCCTCGAAGGTTGGCTTCAGAAGACCCCTGAGTATCAGCTTGTTCTTTCTCTCCTGCAACACTCCAGGACAGAAAGCATGACAGAACAAACATGATTCCTGCAAATGGATGGCTCCCAAGCAGTAGACACAGCTACTGTGGCCATCCGTTAAAGACATTTTCTGGGAGCATTTCATGCATTTTTTGAACCCAGTGGGTTTATGCTCCTTGCTATCCTTAGACATTGCAGACACACAAGCAACACCAGAGGAGAAAAGAGGATAACTGAGGACTAGGTCCTCTAACTAAAATGGGCCTAGCCCTACAGAAGAATTACACGAGGACTAGGTCCTCTAAGTTAAACGGGCCTAGCCCGGTCTAAGAGGAAACTAGGTCTTTCAACTAAAAAAAAGACCAACAGACACAGATTCAGTCACACAGGAAAATTTTCAATGAAAATTACAAATGAAGGAGTTACACGAGGACTAGGTCCTCTAAGTCAAACGGACCTAGCCCTGTGTAAAAAACTGGGTCTTCTAACTAAAACAGACCAAGTATACAACCCCCCCCCCCACACACACACGTTCAATAAAACAGGGAAAAATTTGCAATCGTAAATAAGACTTTAGCGGATCCCCGCCAAAGACCGCAAGTTAACAATCAAACAATTAACAGTAAATTAATCAACAGGAGCCCCTGTTGATTAAGAACGGCGAAACCGCCAAAACTAACGATCCAGGCAAAAAAGCGCAACTGCGCCTAACCTAACTATTGGGACACAGGACACTACTACTAAGGTCAAACAAGACCACAGGACAATTAAGGTAAATACACACACACACATATATATATATATATATATATATATATATATATATATGCTGTTGTGATATATTTCCACTAAATAACAGTAAACATGCAAAAAACAGTTATTAAAGAAAAAATTGCAAAAGACTTAGCCAGAGGCAAAAGAAGCACATCCGAACTCGTCGACACGGTAAACGAGATCTGGGGATTGTAATGGTGCACCATGGGATATCTGCTTAGCCACAAGCAAACCAGAAGTCTTCGAGCTTGAAAATCGTCCAAGTCAGAGCCGAGGATCGGCTCCGAACCCATATGTAAAAATGGAGGTGAGACTGGACTACCTAACATCTGTTGTCATTTCCTTGATGCTGATGTGTTTGGCCTGAAGAGAGGGATGCCATTTTTCCTGAATCTTGTAAGAGGCCAGAATTGCTCCCCAACCTGAATCTGAGGCATCTGTATGTATAACTTGGGTTGGGGTGGAGGACTGTAGTGGGAGCCTTGGGTTTAATTTCACTTGCTGGGTCCCATCAGTTGATTTCTGTTTTCAGAGAGGGAAGGAGGGGGATAGCCTGCTCTAGGGAATGTAGGTGCTGGGACCAGGTGTTCTTCAGGAACCACTGCAGCTTGCGCATGTGCATTCTTGACAGAGGTAGCATGGGGAAAGTTGGTGCCATCAAGCCCAGAAGATGAAGAAAATGCCTTGCACTGTCACCCTTCAGGATAGTAGAGCTTCCTGGATGTGGAAAGTTAAAAGACAGAACCTTGTCCTGAGGTAGAAAGACCTTCATTGTGTCTGTTCTGATTTTGCAGCCGAGGAAAATCTTGTCCTGGCTTGGGATCAGAGAGGATTTGGGAAGGGTTACGGTGAATCGTAGGTTCTGCAGAAGGGACATGGTGAAATGTAGATGCTTTAATACAGCATCCCTGGACTCTGCCAGAATCAGGATGTCGTCCAGATAAGGGTAAATTTGGATCCCTTGAGTTCTGCAGAAGGCAATGGCTGGAGCTAGGCCATTTGTAAAGACCCTGGGGGCCGTGGATAAACCCAAGGGCAAGGCAGTAAATTGGAAATGAGAGGAAAGGCCAGAGAAATGCAGGAATTGTCTGTGGGAACGCCTGATGACTATGTGCAGGTAAACTTCCTTTAGGTCTAAGGTGACCTTGAAGGCCTTGGCGGGAATGAGAGTGAGCAAGGTGGGGAGAGAGAGAGCATTTTGAAGGGGGGTACCTGAAGATGTAAGGTGACAGATCTAAGATGGGTCTCCAGGGGCTATCTTTTTTTGGGGATCAGGAAGAGACGAGACTAGAATCCCTTTCCTTCCTGTCCTGAGGGATAGGTTCTATGGTGCCTAGCTTTAGAAGTTCTGACAAGACTTGTGGTAGGAGATGCTTTTTTTTTTTTTGGGAAAAAGGAATAGTTTTCCTGGGTGTTTTTTCTTTCCAGGACAGGAAGTACCCTTGTTGGATAATGGATAGGACCCATTGATCTGTGGTGATGGCTTGCCAGAGGGGGAGACAGTGCAGAAGGCATGCAGAGAGGGAAAAGTGGGCAAGGCAGTCACACATTATTGGGACCTCTTCTATCCTGAAAGGGTTGTCTAGGTTGAGGAGGTGGTACATTAGGTCTGGATGAAGAAGGTCTCCTTGCCCCTCTCTTCTAGTCCTGGAAGAGGAGGCAGCTAGCTGACGAGGGTTGCGCCTTACAAAAGTGGTTTTAGCAGGGTAGTTCCTGTAATATTTGGGAATGGGGACACGAGCAGGTGCTTGATGTCCTGTAATTCTTTACTTTTTTCCTGCAGATTTTTGAAGAGATCTGCAGATTATTTTCCAAAGAGGAAGTTGTGATGCGGGGGGGGCGTCAAAGATTTTTGGACTTGGCAATCTTAGCCAGGAGCATCTTCTAAGGACATAAGTAGATGCTGCAGAGCGGCAGATGCATCTGCAGCATCGTAGCTGCATCTGATTGAGTGCCTGGCTACTTGCTGAGCCAAGGACAGTTTGGAGGTCATGTCAGGCATAGAGGCCAGCATGGAGGAGGCCTGAGACACCAAGTCTAGAGCATATTCTGTCATGTGGGTCTGGTAATTTATGGCTCAGAATGCCAAAGTGGAGGATGTGCAAACTTCCTTTCCCATCCTATCCATGTGCTTGCTATTTTTATCAGTGGATTGGAGGGAGGCGGAAGGCAGCATCCTAGACAATTTATCTGGAGCAGGGGCAATAACAGCTGGGTCAGCCAAGGGAGGTTTCACTAAGAATGTTTGCTTCTCTAACACTTTAAAGAAGCGGTCAGGGCGCTTGGAGTCCGGAGGCTGGGACTCAAAAGCTCAAAAGTACCTCTTTTGTGTGTCAGTCATTTGGGAAGTATCCCATTTGAAGTAATGTTTCATTTTGGTGATGATCTCACCAAAGGTAGTATCCTCCGGGGGGGGCGGGGGTGGGGGGTTAATCCCCTTCTACAGATTCTTCATCAGGGGAGTAATACCCCGGGGGAGAGGCAATCTGAAATGTGTAAAAAAAATTGAGTCCTCTGAGGAAGAAATGGAAGAATCATGCTCTTCCTCCCTAATCTGAGGAGTAATGTTTGGAAGGGAATAGGCAGAAGCAGGCCTAGGGCTCAATAAAGGCAGAGTAGAGGGGGCTGAGGCTGAAGGCCTAAGGGCCATGAAGATCTGCATAAGTGAGGCTGACAATCTGGAAAGGTTTCTCGCGAAGAGGAGGATTGTTTGTTTTTTTGGCTGGGGTGGAGGTAGGGACCAGCATGGCGTCTGACTTAGAAGACAACATTTCCGAATGTGGTTCTCCCTAGACATCGAAGGTAGTCAGTGTCTGGGCAATCTCTGAGGACGTGGCGGTTGTCAGATGTGCAATGGCTTCCTCAAGGGTAGTCGCTGAAGCTGAGGGAACCGCCGAGCAGTTAACTCCTAGACCGGCAGTTTGTGGGGTGTTAGGAAGCGGAGCGGCAGGTGAGTAAAGCCTTGGAATCTTGGCCTTCTTTCGCAGAGGTTCGTATTCGGCCTCCGATGCAGGATCCATTCTAAGAGCTAACCGTTTTAGGTGTTGATTTTCTAGGTAAAGGTTTATGTCGGCCAGACAGCTGAGCAGGGTTTTCGGCACAAATGACTGACAAATTGAGCAGAAGGAATGGTTGTGCTCCCAGCCTAAGCAAAAAAACACCTATCATGGGCATCTTTATGGGGTATCTGGCACCCGCGTTGGCAATTTCCCTTTTTCCTGACATCAGCTAAAGGCTACAACAACCAAGCCTAGGCAATAACAGTTAGTAAAACAAGAAAAAAATCGAAACCCAACAGGTTACTTAGCTTTACTGATGCAACATCTGTGAAGGATCGATGGTATGACACATAGCTCGTCTGTGGCTGAAAAGTTCTGAGGATTGTGTGCGCAGACATTACATTTAAGGCCCCTCATTTATGGCCCTACGTGTGACATTCCACGCAGCTGCAACAGCCAAGCTGAAGCTTTTGTATAGGAGCCGACAAGAGTCGCCTGAGGGCAGGAAATCCCCACAACTGGAATACTGCAACATAGGAAAAGACGGACATCAGAGGGAACTGCTGAAGGGGAGGGTGATTCCACTTGCAGCAGTTCAAGGTACCTTTCTGGGTGTCAGTCATTTGTGAAGTGTCCCATTTAAAGTAATCCTTCATCGGGGTGATGGTCTCACCAAAAGTAATGTCCTCAAGGGGAGAGAGTCCCCTTCCACAGATTCCTCATCCGGATAGTAATTTTCCTGGGGGGAGGCAACCTGGGAAAATAAGAAATGGACTACTCTGATGAAAAGAAAGAAGAGTCATGTTCTTCCCTAACCTGAGGGGTCATCGATGGCAGGGAAGAAGCAGAGACATGCCTAGGGCTCAGAAGAGGCAGGGTGGAAGTGGCTGAGGCTGAAGGCCTAACGGCCATGAAGGCCTGCATGAGAGGGTGTAACTTCTGAAGAGAAGTCATGTTTAGTTTTCAACTTGTTTTTGGCCAGAGAGGAAGTAGAGAGTGGCCTGGCGTCGGATGTTGAGATTAGCACATCCTAAGACTGGATTCCTGCTGGAGGTGCCACCGAAACGAGTGTTGATGTCTGAGTGAGCTCAGAGGATGTGCTGGTCTTCAGCTGCAAAATGACTTTCTCGAGGGACGTCGCTGCAGTCAACGGATCCTCCGAGCGTGCCTTAACCCCTAGATTGGCAGTTGGTGGTGCATCGGGAAGCAGAGCGGCAGGCAAAGAAGGTCTAGGAACCTTGGCCTTCTTGTGCGAAGCTTCAGGTGCGACCTTCGATGCAGGATCCACCCTAAGGGCTAACTGTTTAAGGCACTGGTTCTCGAGGTAGAGATTTAATGCAGCTAGATGACTGTGCAAGGTCTTAGGCACAAATGACTGACAAATAGCGCAGGAGGAGTGATCGTGTTCCCGGCCTAGGCAAAAAAACACACCTGTCATGGGCGTCCTTATGGGGTATCTGGAGCCCACATTGACACTTTCCCTTTTTTTTCCCTGACATCAGCTAAAGGCTACAAAAGCCATGCATTACTTAAAACAATCATCAAAAATAAGAAAATCTGAAACCCAACGGGCTACTTATTTTTAAGATGCAACATCTGTAAAGAAGCAATCGTACGATGCGAATGCCGTCTGAGGATGAAAAGTTCTGAGGTTTGTGCATGCAGACGTCACATTAAAGGCCCCTTGGTTTATGGCCTATCTGCAGTCAGCCTGAATTCCAAAGTCCTGGTCCGGCGTCGGTTGCTGTCGCCTCTTCCCTGACGTCAGTGTGCCAGGGGTACAAAAGATGCAGCAGACACCATTTTCTTCAGTTTTTCTTGCCCCAGATGTCAGGTGCCCCCAAAAGGGTAGGCTAAATAGATTATGCCAATAACCATGCATGCACTAAAGAAAACATTTCCTTCATCTACAAGCAAATACACCACACAGGTTGTATAGAATAGAGAAGTACAGATAAAACCCAGCAAAGAAAAGGGGGACGGTGGGAGGGTAACCTGGACTGCAACAGTGAATACACTCGAACATCTACATTCATGGTAGGTACACAACTATATTATGTTCATCGTGTTTCACTGTTGCAGTCATTACTCTTGGGTTGAATCCCAAAGCTGAGGATGGGTGGCTGGGATAAATAGGATTAGGAGAGGCTATGAGGCCCTGCAGAACTGCAGTGGCAAAGCCTGCTCTGGATTTAGAGTAGAGAGGTAAGTGGTAGTGCTTTGTAAAAGTGCACTGAAATCCAAGTTGCAGCCTCTAATATTTCTTTGGTTGGTACTCCTCTGAGGAAGGCTGCTGCTTTGGTTGAATGTGGCCTAATGTCCTTAGGCACTGATTTGCCATGCTGTGAGTAGCAGAAACAAATGCAATGACCAATCCATTTAGAAATAGTCTGTTTTGAGATAGCCTTTCCCTGTGATCCTGCAGCATATGCTACTAAAAGTTGCTCAGTTTTAATGACAGCTTTAGTCTTGTCCAAGTAGAAGCGTAGCTGTCTACGTATGTCCAAAGAATGCAGAAGTCTCTCACCCTTGCTCTGTGGGTTTGGATAAAAGGTAGGCAAGTGAATGGTTTGGTTAAGGGCCACACTGGACACCACCTTAGGCATAAATGTACGGTTTGTCCTCAGAGAAACCCTGTCTGGATGAAAAATGATAAAAGGTTCCACAGCCATGAGTGCCTGTAACTCCGAGACTCGTCTTGCAGAGGTTATTGCTAGGAGCAGAGCTGTTTTCCAGGATAAGAATTTTATATCAGCTGTTGAGGCTTGCTCAGAAGGAGGAAGTGTGAGTTTTTCCAAGACATAATTGAGGTCCCATGCAGGTATTGGTGCTCTCCTTGGAGGCCTGATGTTTTTGGCCCCTCTGAGGTACTGCCTTATTAAATGGATGAGAAAAGATAGGTGGTTCCATATTGTAATGGGCTGAAATGGCAGAGGCATGAATCTTAATTGATGAAAAAGAAAGGCCTTTGTCCAGCATCTCAGTTAAGTATTGTAAAATCTGAGGAATATTTGGTACATACGTGTCAATCCCTTGTTCCTGGTTCCAAGCACAGAATCTCTTCCATTTTTCTGCATATGATTTTCTGGTACTGGGCCTCCTGGCCGACAAGATAACATCCATAACAGCTTTTGAAAGAGGAGTGTTCTGAATGGCTACATTATCCGCCATGCTGCCAGATTTAGGGTCCTGAGTTGGCTGTACAGGATCTGATTGTTTTGTTGGGTCAGTAAGTGAGAAGTTAAGAGGCAATGTCCATGCTGGACCTCGAGACAAGTTCTTTAGGAATGGGTACCAGTGCTGGCGTGGCCAGTCTGTGGCAATCAGTATCATTTTTGGCTTCTCTTGTCTGACCTTTAGGGGTACCTTGGGAAGGAGAGGTAGTGGAGGAAAGGCATATACTGTTAGGTTTTTCCAGCTGAAGGACAGGGCATCCACTTTCCATGCTTGTTTGTGATAATTCCTTGTGCAAAATCTCTGTAATTGGCAGTTGTGAGGGGAGGCAAATAGATCTATGTCTGAGCATCCCCATTTCCTTGTTATCATGCTGAAGACTTGTGGATCCAATTTCCAGCTTTTGGGGATCCATGAGGTTTCTGATTAGTTCGTCTGCCAGAGTATTTATTTTTCCTGGCAGAAACTGTGCTTGCAGGTGAACTTGATAAGTCAATGCTGTGTCCCACAAGGTCGTTGCTTGTTTGCAGAGGGGGTAGGAATGTGCACCTCCCTGCTTGTTTATGTACCACATGACTGTAGTATTGTCCGTCTTTATCAGAAGTTGCCCTGGATGAAGTAGGTCCTTGAAAGCTGTCAGGGCATTCTGAACAGCTAGCATCTCTTTTTGATTGATATGAAGATGCATCTTGCTTGCGGACCATGTGCCCTGAATACATTTTCCTGCCATGTGTGCCCCCCAGGCATAATCTGATGCATCCGTTGTTAGTGCCTGCCTGGCTGTGGGTAAAGTGAATGGCAGACCCTTGTTGTGGTGACAGGCCTGTGCCCACCATCGAAACTCCTGTTGCAGGCAGGGAATGAGGGTAATTAATGTTTCTAGGCTGTGGCAATGTTGAGTCCAAACACTTTTTAGATACTATTGTAGTTTCCTCATATGCAGTCTGGCATATGGAATTAGCAGAATGCAGGATGCCATGAAGCCCAAGGCCTGCAGGAGTTTCCTTGCAGATAACTGGGTCTTTGTTGCCAATTTTTTGAAGTAAGAAGTCAGTTGCCTTTTTTTGTCTGGCGTGAGATAAGCCATCTGGGCAGTTGTATTTAGGCTTGCATCCAGGAATATTATCTCTTGAGAGGGTACTAGTTTTGATTTCTTTTCGTTTACTGTGTACCCTAGGCAAATTAGTAATTTTTTTTTACAAACGCCAGATGCTTTAGAAGAATGTCTTTGTTCTCTGCTTGAATAAGGCAGTCGTCCAAGTAAGGATATATTTGAATTCCTCTTTGTCTGCAAAATGCAATTACTGGTGCCAGGCATTTTGTGAAGACCCTGGGTGCAGTAGATAAGCCAAAGGGCAGTGCAGAGAATCGGTAGTGCATTGAGCCAGCTATGAATCTGAGGTATCTTCTGCAAGACTGTCTTATTGGGACATGCAGGTATGCCTCTTTTATGTCCAAGGTTACGAGCCAAGCCTTCTTGCCCAGCATGGGCAGTAGCTGTTGCAGAGTCAACATCTTGAATTTTGGAACATCCAGAAACATGTTTAGTATAGACAGGTCCAGTCCAGGCTTTGTCCTTTCTGGGCACCAAGAAAAGTCTCGAGTAAAAATCTTGCCCCTGCTCTTGCTGTGGTACTTGTTGAATGGCCCTCATGTCCATGAGGGATGTAATTTGTTTTTGTGCCTCTGCCCATTGATTGTGTGGCAGGTCTGGCATACCTTTTGCCCTTGGCAGGGTGTGAAAGTGGAACCTGTAGTCCTGGGACACTATGTTCAAGACCCATTTGTCCTGGGTAATTATTTGCCAATTTGGTGAAAAAAGTGCTAGTTTCCCCCCAAGGGGGCTGCCAAAAGATAAGTGCTTGGATCTGGCAGAGGAAAGTCATTGGGACTGTTTTCCTGTATGGTTGTGATTTGTCTTCTCCACTTTTGGAGGTAGGAGCACCCCACTGTTTAGGCCTGTATGAGCCTTGGGGCTGAGATCTGCCTCTGGGACGCCTGTATCTGCCTCTTTGTGGCCTGTCTGACACTGGAAAGGACCAATTCTTTATAGGCCAGTTCCTGCTAAATCTGGGTGGCTGTACATGTAGGAAATCCTTAACTGTCTGCATGGATTTCGCTTTATCCTCCATTTTCTTCAACACCTCTTCTGTCTTAACAATAAACAAAGTATCATGCTGCAATGGGGCATCCAATAATTTTGCTTTAACATGATCAGATAGATTCTGTTCCTTTAACCAAGCATGCCTTCTAATGACAGAACCCGTAACAGAGGCCATGCAAGAGGCCTCCAGTCAATCAAAACCACATTGCAAAGTATGCTTTCCCACTTGTTCAGCTGCATGCAATAAATCCTGCATTTCCTTGTTATCAGAACATTCAGAATTTGTCAACATTTTCTGTTTAAGCAGTGACATTAAGTATTGCTGATATTTAAGCATGTAAAACTGACAATTTAAAGCCCTTACAGCCAAGGTAGCTTCTGTCCAGTGCCCTAGAATCCCTATCAGAGGGGACAGGGTTTTTTGCAGTGGAAGCCTTGACCCCTTTGGGACCCTTAGATACAGTTTCTGGGTCAGCAGTGGGGTTTTTATATAGAAATTTATGAGAGTCTGGGACCCTGTAGTATCTGTCTGGCTTAGCAGGTGCAGGGGGTAGAGAGTCAGGAGACAGGCCGGACTCTGAAAATAAATCATCTACAATGTCTAGAACAGGTGGAATAGCAAGAGGTATGTGCTGAGGTAGCAAAAGAAAGTCACTGAGCCTTTTCTTAGATTCTGAGTAATCTTGGCTCTCCCAGTGAAAATGCTCCCTCATGGTATGCAGGGTTTCCCCAAAAGAATAATCCTCAGGAGGAGAGGCTGAAAGAATGGATTCTTCAGCATTAGAATCCTCGTAGGGAGGAAAAGAGTATCCCTTTTCAGAAGAGGAATCAGAGGAAACTGAAACCTGATCAGAAGAATCATATTCTGTCTCTTGCCTAGGCCTCTTATCAGGAGGGGGATGGGAACCCCTGATCAAAGTAATTAGGTCTTCAGCCATTTTAAGCATCTGTTTTTTAGGCATGGAAGTCTGAGTAGGAGAATGCTGTACTTGTTTCTTTGTCTTTAGAACTGCTTTAGTCTTTGCCTTTGAAGCTGAAGTTGGCTTAACATACAACTGTGTAGGTCTGAAGACACCTTCAGAAGCCGATGCCTGCTCAGCGGCTCCGGACCCATCTGAGGGAATGATTTCCGAGTGTCCAATACCTTGAGTTTCCAGAGGCCCAGTCGGCTCCGCGTCGGAAGCGGTCTGTGGCTCTGAGGTAGCGGGTGTCAGGGGCTGCGAAAATGCCTCACTGAGAACCGGCGACTGGCCTAGCGGAGGCCTCGTTGTCGGTTTTGGACCTTGGATGCCTATCCTTTTCCTTGTCCTTGCGTTTTTTGTAAACTCCAGTCGTCAGCTGTTCCGATGGCATTATATAGTTAAATCTTTGGCCAAAGTAATGAAATGCAAAATTGAACCGATGCTTAATAGTGCGTTGGTTAAATTTAGCACAAAACCGACAGCTAGCAACGTCGTGGTCAGGGCCTAAGCAAGGAATACAGTAAGAATAAAAATCCTTATGAGGTATTTGTTTCCCACAAGAAATACAATTGTTAACTTTTTCTGACATCGGTCTGGAGAAAGAAAAAAGTTTCCCCAACGGGGTACTTAGCTTTAATGAAGACTTCGGTTCTGAAATTCGGATTTGAAAATCTCAGGAGTCGGCCAACCGGCACTTGCGAACTGCTTTTGCATTGGGCACCGCGTGGCAAGAACGACTGGGGAAAATGGCGCCAGCTGCATCTTTAATACCCCTGGTGCAGTGACGTCAGGGAAGAGACGACAGCAACCGATGCCGGACCAGGACTTTGGAATTCAGGCTGACTGCGGGTAGCCTGCCTGCAGGATAACCCAACAGTAATGACTGCAACAGTGAAACACGATGAACATCAGTAACTAATGTATGAATCATAAAAGTTTAAGCTAGCAAAATGTAAAAGACAAAAAACTTAGCCATGGCCAAGAAGAACACATCCAACCTCGTAAAGCGGCAAATGAGATCTGGAGAATTGCACCACTGCATCATGGGATACGTACCTTGCCACGAGCCAAGTTTGAGACTTCCAGCTGTGTATTCCGCAGACTAACAAACTCATCCAAATAGGAATTAAGGCGAGAAAGGACAACATATCAATTTTTAGCACCTACTGACCAGAAATGAGAATTGTCCAGGCTAGTGGGTGAAGGAAGGGTCGACCCCCAACTGCATCTAGGGTAGGGCAGTCGGGCAGCTTCTCAGGAACACTGAAAGGGCTTCTCCAAGAAGGTTTCCCGGGAGCCCTGGTTATGCGGATCCCCTCTGCTCCTACGGCAGTGTCTGCCTTTGAATTCCCTGCCCCGGCTTGGGGAAGAGGATTCCTGGGGAGCATCTTGGAAGAAAGACAGTGCCCTCCAGAACCAAAGTTTTTTACTTCCCTTCTGGGTCTTAGACAAGGTCTGCTGCGGAGTAGAGACCTTGATCCCTACAGTGAGTCTTGCCTTCCTGCTCACTGCAGGTTAAGGTTTCCTTAACAATAGACCAAACAAGGTGTAGCTGTCAAAGGGGGCGTTGGTGAAAGACACCTTGAAGGGTTCCGTAAACCTGCAAAGATGAAGTCAGGTGTGGTGTTGAATGGCAATACCAGTGCCTGCCGCAAAACAGGTGGCCTCCGACGAACTGCAGCTCACCCTCACTGAAGCATTAGCCAAGGAAGCCAGAGTAGACAGCTTTGGAAAGACCAGCTTAAAACTCTGTGGAAGCAACAACTCTAAGAGAGGTGATAAGCTCCAAAACAAAGTACCTCTGAAGCCGGGTCAAATGGGCCAAATAATGAACTGATCTCAGTCCGAAAGTAGCAGAGTCAAACACATGCTTTCCAGAATGGTAGACTGTCCAGGACTCCTTGTTCAGGGGATTGACTAAGGAGCTTTGCTCAGCTAGGTCCTTCTTAGTAGCAGTGGCCACCATTATGACATCAACGGGAACACCTTTGCTCCATAGTAGCAGTGGCCACCATTACGACATCAACGGGAACACCTTTGCTCCAAAATGTTCTGTCCTTGGAAGGACTGCGGAATTTGTTTGCTTTTTTGGGAACAGGTTCCACCAGTTCCAGCTCCTTCCAAGCCTTGCTGGTGATAAAGTCCACAAGCTCGCTAGTGGGGGGGACACCCAGGTAGAAGATGGGTCCATCCCAAAGGCCTTCAAAAACACAGACTCCTCCGAAGACAGGGTAGGGGAAGATCAACCACCTCTTTGCTTGAGAACCTTGAGGATGTCCTCCAAGGACACTTCCTCAGGTGGAAGTCTGGGGGACCTCTCTCCCTCTTCAAAATCCATGACCTCAATTAGGGACTCTCTTGGGGAGTCCAAGTATCCCCTATTATTTGTTCGCTTCCAAGGGGGTTCCACCACACTACCTCAGGGGAGGACTTGGAAAAGACAGGTACCCCAAATGGGGCAGTGCCCCCATGAAGGCACTCGTGGGAGGGCTGATTCTGGATGGATGACAAGGCCTCAACACCAAAAACCTGAGAAAAGCTGGGGGAGGACCTACAGAAGATGGAGAGGTAACTACCAAACTAGAGAAGGTCCTCTCTATCTACTGGAAAGCTGACAGACTGGATGAAGTCCCCCTCCCCCAAATGGCTGAGGCCATCTGGGAAGGGAGAAGGGAACAGATGCTGCACCAAAGCCTCCCGATATCGGTTCAAACCTGTACAGTACTGAAGCTCACAGGGGAAGGGAACAGTCTGAAAAATCTGAGCCCAATCCCAACCCCAGTGAAATCGCAACTACCACTCGGAGACGAGGCACATCCTGATCCGAGGGCAACGGAACACAGCCAGCCAGAGACCCCGGTGTCGAGAAGGGAGGTATACCCAACACCATCGGCAGCTCACTGGAAATCCCTTGGTCCTGATGTTCCAAAGCCTGTGGGATTGGAAGAGGAGAGTGGGTCCCCTAATCACCTGAGCAGGGGGCGGCAGCAAGCCCAACCCCATTTAAGCTTTGAGGAAGCTCCTCCTCATCATCTATCCATGTCTGAGGAAAGTGGACTCCTAAATGACCTGGACAAGACTGACAAGTCACCTGATCTTGCAGGGGATCTGACCCTGGATTCCATAGCCAATGGTCCCGGGAAGGGGATCTACTCAGTTAAGTCAGATCAGACTTCCTGGAGGGCCGAGAAGGGGAATCTTCAATTATAATGAGATTTGACAGAACTGTCAGATTTGACAACCTAGTTGAGTATGAGGGTTTGGACACAGTGCCGGATCTGGGGACAGCTTGTGCCTCTGCTCCGTGGAGGTCCTGGATCCAAGAGTCTGATCAGAGGTTCTCAGAACAACAGATCTTGGATCCGAAGCAGAAGAGGCTGGACTCTAATCCGGGGTTCTGTAATCAGAAAGCCTCGGCTTCTTAGAATGAGAGGAGGAAGAAAAGCACCCCCCCTGGAGGGGGAGGAGGAAGCCTCTTTTAGGTTCCTGAGGGAGATTGGAAGGGGAGTCTGAAGGCAGAGGACCCCTCTGAGCCAAGCCTTTCAGAAGAAGGTTATTGCTATGCTCTATGAGGGCCCTGGGGTTTAATGCAGCACAAATGTCGGATTCAACCTCCAGGTGTGCAATAAAAACACTCCTCATGGGAGTCAGAACGTGGCACCCTCCAACTGTACGAGGAGCATCTCTTAAACCCAGTGTGTTTATCAGCCATGCCGGTACACACACAGACGCACCAGCTATAAACACTGCAAACAATAAAACCACAAACTAAAACCATCTACTTACTTGTAACTTTTTTTTTTTTTTTTTTTTTAACCCTAACGGAAAAAAGGGCAGGAAAAATGAGCACAACGCAGGAGGAACTCTGTCTAAAAGACGCAACGGTCATGGGCGTCTTTATGGGGAATTTGATGTCCATATCTGCATTTACCCTTCTTAGCGGACATCTGCTAGAAAGGAACAAGCAACCCAAGCTCAAGCAATAGTAACTGAAAGAATTTCCCAAAGGGGTACTTAGCTTTAGATGTCTTGATAAGTAGAGGAGTGATGTGATCAATCTGACATTCAACTGTGGCAGAAAAATTCTGAGGTCTGTGCGTGTAGACATCACATTTAAGGCTCCTGGTTTATGGCCATATGTGTGATGCCGGACATACTAACAACAACCAGGCTTAAGCTTTTGTATAGGAGCTGACGTTCTGGTCACCGGAGCCAGAGAATCCCTCACAGTTAGAATACTGCAACATGGGAATAGAAGGACATATATAAAGCACTTATCTGAATGACTAGCCTGAGCTCTGGGATCATGTCTAAAGCGTTTCAGCGGCAAATATGATCTGAGAGGTACAAGGTTGCAGGGGGTTATGGGAAGGGGAGGAGCTTAAGCGCTAGATCCGTCTGACAGTTGCAGGCTCGGATGAAAGACCCATTTGTGATGAATAATGACAAGGGTAGCATTAGATCATATAAAGGTTTGGCGTCCTCACCAAGGACTTTGTATGGCCTTCCTCAACCTCTACAGTGGTTAGGGCACATGGAAGGTGCCCCGAGGCTTTGGATGCTGGATGCCTGTCACCTCCTCGGCAGGATATAAGCTACACCTCTTTGGTTACTGCAACAGCTACCTAATGAATATTTTGGCAGTACTGAGAAGGGGGGGGGGCAAGAAATGTGTTTATGGAGGCACACTCGACATGAGGAACAACAGACTTGGAAAAGGGGTTTGCCTTGCAGACAGACTTGACATTTAAAGCAGTCAGAAGATGAGGAATGACAATTTCAGCTGTAAGGCATTTCCTCCTTCACATAAATGGGAAAAGAACACCAGAAAAGCAGATATAAGGGTAAAAAAAGGATATATATCTATGGGCAAATGGTGACATTTTTCCCTATATATATTTTGCTTACAGTCAATTACAATAAAGTAAGAAGAATATCATATCTTTATATTTGATGAAGGTTTGTCAAATATAGGAGTGGAAACAAATTCATAATAAACGAGATGCAAAATACTAAGACAACAATGCATACTGACTAGGGCGGAAAAATACACAACTGACTTACAATTGGGTTTAGCAGATACAAGGGCAGTTAGTCCACCAGAAAGGGAGCACATGGCTTTATTTAACACACTAACATAATATACAGTATCGTATAGATAATGGGTGCATATTTAAAGACCATCCAAGTCAGATAAAGGTGGAAGTTGGTCCCTTAAACTACTCAAGATAGTACAGTTGTGTACACTTACCATAAATGTAGATGTTCGAGTGTATTCACTGTTGCAGTTATCGCATTTGGGTCATCTGCCTGCAGATAGCCCTCAGCCGGCTTGAATACCAGAGTCTTGGTATTTCTGCGTCGGATGCTGTCGCTTCTTCCATGACGTCAGGTCGTCAGCGGTATATAAAACACGCAGTCGATGCCATTACATCAATTTTTCTTGCCGTGCGGTGCCCGAAGCAGAAGCAGTTCGCAAGTGCCGGTCGGCTGACTCCTGAAATTTTCATTTTCGAGTTTCAGACCTGAAGTCTTCTAAAAGATAGGTACCCCATTGGAGATCCTTTTTTCTTGCTCTAACCAATGTCAGAAAAAATTAATAATTGTCTTGCCTGTGGAAAGCAAATACCTCATAGAGATTTTCATTCTTACTGCGTCACCTTGTCTAGGCCCAGACCACGACGTCCCTCGCTGTCGGCTTTGTTCTTTGTTCAACACCCAAACTATTCGTTGCCGGGCAATTTTTGTAGCTAAATTCTTTCGCTCTCGATCTCCGTACTCCGAAATGGCTTCGATAAGCCATCCGACTACCGATCTTCAAAAAAAACCTAAGGATAAAGACAGAGACAGACCACATAGGTCCAAAACTGCCAATGACGCTACCGTTAAGCTAGTCGCCAGTCCGCCGGTAGTCAGTGAGGTGCTTTCGCAGCCTCTGAACCACATCTTCTGGGCTTGCTGGTTCCTGGAGAACTTGTGTGCCCCACACAAGTTCTCATTTCATCAAAATTATGTCTTCCACGTTTTACAGCTGTAGCCTTAAATGGTCTTCCCTTGTTTCCTCCTCATTTGAGTCACATTTCTCTGATTCTGTGACAACATGAATAATTTTTTCACTAACAATTGTCTTAATGCCGTCTTTTTGTCCCATTGTTTCTTGTTTACTTCTGTCCCATACCTAAACAGTAACTGTATTTAATGAATTGAATTGTTCTTAGCACTGTTAACCAGTCTGTGAATTTATTTATAGTTTATAGGGGTAAGCCTGCAGTACTTTTCTGGTAGACACAGTTGAATATTATAACATACTTTAAATGGCATGATTTTCTTCGTGTTTCTCTGTTGCAGTCATCACATTTGGGTTGCTTCCCAAAGCTGAAGAAAAGGGTGGAGGCAGTCAAGAAGACCGGAGGCTGGCTAGGATGCCCCGCAAGACTGCGGTGGCAAAGCCTTCCCTGGATTTGGAGAAGATAGGCACGTAGTAATGCTTGGCGAAGGTGTGAACTGATGTCCATGTTGCAGCCTCCAGGATATCCTTGGTGGGGACCCTTCTGAGGAAAGCTGCAGAGGTGGAGGTTGCTCTGGTAGAATGTGTCCTGACCCCCTTAGGGGGAGGTTTCCCCATGTTGCTTGTAGCGGAAATGGATGCAATGTGCTATCCACTTGGAAATGGTTTGTTTGGATATGGCTTTGGCCTCTGCTCCTGCAGCAAAGCTGACTAACAATTGATCAGTCTTTCTAAATGATTTAGTCCTGTCTAGACAGAATCTGAGCTGTCTGTGCACATCTAGGGAGTGCAGAATCCTTTCCCCGTTGTTTTGTGAGTTAGGGAAAAAGGTGAGCAAATGAATGGATTGGTTGAGAGCCACACTGGACATAACCTTTAGCATGAAGGATGGGTTAGTCCTGAGCAAGACCCTGTCAGCATGGAAAATGATGAAGGGCTCAACAGCCATTAGTGTTTGTAGCTCGTACACTCTTCTTGCTGAAGTGATGGCCAGAAGTAAGGCTAGCTTCCATGAGAGAAACTTTAACTCTGCTGAAGCTGCTTGTTCAAAGGGGGGCAGGGTGAGCTTTTCCAACACAAAGCTTAGGTCATAAGCTGCGGTAGGTGCTCTTCTGGGTGGACTTAAATTGTTAGCCCCTCTTAGGAACCGTTTGATGAGAGGGTGTGAGAAAAGAGGTGCCTCTGTGCTGAAATGAGTAGAGATAGCTGAGGCATGAATTTTAACAGAAAAGGATAGACCCCTGTGTAGTAGGTCAGCAGGGTAATGCAGGATGAGAGGTAGGGAGGGCTGTGCCTTCCCTGCTCCCTTAGCCTGGATCCAAGTGCACAACCTTTTCCATTTGTCAGCATAAGACTTTCTATTGCTAGGGCGTCTGGCCTCATGTATAACATCTAGAACATGTTTGCTGAGACTGGCAGTTTGTGCAGTGGTCAGGGAATAAGCCAAGTTGCCAGATTGAGGGTCTGTAATTGGGGATGCATGAATTCTCCTTCCCTCTGGGTCAGGAGTGTTGTAATCTGAGGGAGATGCCATGGTGGCAGAGGTGACAGGCTGTGCAGCAGTGGGTCCCAGTGCTGGTGTGGCCAGGCTGGGGCAATCAGGATTGTCCTCTGTTTTTCCTCCCTTATTTTGAGCAGTACCCTTGTAATGAGCGGCAGTGGGGGAAATGTACAGACCGAGAGAATGACGCATTGGAAAGATAGAGCATCCATTTTCCAGGCCTTGCAGTGAGGCTCCCTGGTGCAGAACTTGCTGAGCTGATGGCTGGAGTGGGAGGCAAAGAGGTTGACCTTCACGGTGCCCCATTTCTGAGTTACAAGGGGGAAGGTTCTTTGGTCTAGCTGCCACTCATGTGGGTCCAGAAGATTTCTGCTTAAGTTGTCTGCCAGAGAGTTTAGAGAGCCTGGCAGGAACTGTGCTAACAGGTGCAGATGCATGGCTGAGGCTGTGTGCCAAAGGGTCATGGCGAGCCTGCACAGAGGGTACGAGTGAGTCCCTCCTTGCTTGTTGATATACCACATCACAGTGGTGTTGTCTGTTTTGATCATTACAGCCCCCGAGGAGAGGAGGGGTCTGAAAGCGGTCAGAGCATGCTGGACAGCTAACATCTCTTTTTGGTTGATGTGCAGATGTATTTGATGTGGGCTGCATTGGCTCTGAATGCACCTGCCGTCCAGGTGGGTACCCCAGGCATAGTCTGTTGTGTCTGTGGTGAGGGTCTGGGCGGCATGGGGTTGGAAGAAGGACAGTCTCTTGTTGTGGTAGCATGCTGCTGCCCACCAAAGAAAATCTTTCCTTAAACAAGGTATCATTGGTATAAGAGTTTCCAGGACTTGAGAGTATGGACACCAAAGGCTTTTTAGGTACCATTGTAGTTTCCTCATATGCAGTCTGGCATATGGAATGAGTAGAATGCAAGAAGCCATGAACCCCACAGCTTGCAGGATTTTCCTTGCGGATAACAGGAGTCTGGTGGCTAGTTGAGAGAAACAGGCTGTCAGGTAGGTTTGCTTTTCTGGTGTAAGGAATGCCATCTGGGATGCTGTGTCCAGGCTTGCTCCCAGGAATATAACTTTTTGGGTGGATACTAGACTGGATTTCATATTGTTGATAGTATACTCTAGGGAGTGTCAGTAGGTCCTTTACAAAGGCCAGGAGCTTGAGCATCTTTTCCTGACTGTCTGCCTGAATTAGGCAGTCGTGTAAGTATGGGTAAATTTGAATATTTCTTTGCCTCCGAAAAGCAACGGCAGGAGCCAAACATTTTGTGAAAACTCTGGGAGCAGTGGATAAGCCAAAGGGAAGCGCAGAGAACTGAAAGTGCAGTGATCCTGCCCTGAAACGTAGATATTTCCTGCATAATTCCCTGACTAGGATGTGTAAGTAGGCCTCTAGGTCTAGGGTGGCTAACCAAGCATCCTTGGACAGCATAGGTAGTAGTTGCTGGAGGGTGAGCATTTTGAATTTTGGTTATCACCAGAAAAGTGTTTAAAATGGATAGATTGAGAATGGGGTGCCGGGTGCCCTCTTTCATGGGTACCAGGAAGAGTCTGGAATAGAAACCGTGACCCATCTCCTGCAGGAATGTGCTCTATTACCTCATAGAGAGCAGGGAAAGGACTTGCTTTTTGGCCTCCACTCACTGGTTTGGGAGAAGATATGGGAACCCTTTTGGGGTTGGTAGAGTGTGGAAATAAAATTTGTATCCCTGGGACACTATGCTGAGGACTCAGCGGTCGGTGGTAATGGTGGCCCAGGCGCTTGCGTGGAAGGAGGGTTTCCCTCCTAGGGGCAAGTGCAGGTGGGCAGAGGGAGGTGGTGGAAGTGGGGAGTCATTGTGAGTTCTTACCATGAGGGGGTGGCTTAGCACTCCCTAGTTTTGAAAAGGAGGAACTCTATTGCTTAGATCTCTGCATTCCCTGGGGCTGCTGTCTGGGAGGCTTGCTACCCAGGGGTCTGGGCTGAGCGGACCTCGAAGGGGCAAAAAAGGACCAGTGCTTGGAGGGGCAATGCCTACTGAACCTGGGTGGCTGGACCTGCAGGAGGTCCTTAACTGTCTGCATAGATTTAGCTTTTTCTACCATCTTTTTTAAGACCTCCTCTGCCTTGCTGCCAAATAAGTTGTCTTTGTGCAACGGTGCGCCCAATAATTTGGATATGATATAGTCTGGCAAGGGCTGTTCCTTAAGCCTAGCATGCCTTCTAAGGACAGAACCAGTGACGGCTGCCCTGCAAGATGCTTCTAGGGTGTCAAAACCACATTGTAAAGTGTGCTTAGTTACTTGACTTGCAGAATGCATTAACTCTTGTAATTCTATTTTCTGCACAAGCAGGAAAAGAGGATATTTTTTGTTTGAGGAGTTCCGTGGTATGCTGCTGAATTTTAGCATACAAATTAACAATTTAGTGCTCTAACAGCAAGAGTAGCAGAAGTGTATACTTTTTTACCCCATCTGTCTAATGCTTGGGAATCCCTATCTGAGGAGGTGAGATTCTTAGAAGTTGCTTTAATTCCTTTAGGCCCTTGAGAAATAACCTCAGGGTCAGCAGTAGGATTTTTTAAAAGAAATTTGTGCGCGTCAGGGACTTTAATACCTGTCATGCTTTCTGGGTGCAGGAGGGAGGGTGACAGGAGTCAAACTGGACTCCAGGAAAACATCGTCCACAGCATCCAGGACTGGTGGAATGGCCAGGGGTCTGTGCTGTGGAAGATCTAAGAATTCCCAGAGTCTCTGTTTAGACTGAGGGTAGTCCTGACATTCTCATTGGAAATGCTCCCTTAAAGGTATGAAGAGTTTCCCCAAAGGAAAAGTTCTCTGGTGCAGAGGCTGAAGGAATGGAATCTTCTGCATCAGAATCCTCATAAGCAGAGAGGGGTTGCATGTCTTCATATTCAGATGCATCAGAGTCATCAGACTCCTATTCAGACAAAACTACTGTGGACAGTGTAATGGCGTCGGCTGCATGTTTTATACCCCCTGATGACCTGACGTCATGGAAGAAGGGACAGCAACCGATGCAGGACCCAAGACTTTGTTAATCAGGCTGACTGAGGGCTACTGCAAGCAGACAACCCAAGTGTAATGACTGCAACAGTGAAACACGAAGAACATCGGTAAACGCAAAAGAAGTTAATTTGTGTCAAGAATCGGTAGTGCAAAGTACCTCTTCGGAAGCCGGTGCCTGCTCAGTGGCTCCGGACCCATCCAATGGAGAGAACCGCAGGATCCTTAGTCAAAGAAGTGAGTGGCTGCATACAAGACTCAGAAAGGGCTTCTGTAGCGGCCTGCGAATCCACAGAAATGGGCTTCAGGGGCTGCGACAGCGCTTCACTGAGGACTGGAGAACTAACGACTAGCTTAACGGAAGCGTTGTCGGTAGATTTGGAACTGTGCGGTCTGTTTCAGTATTTATCCTTACGTTTTTTCATAAGGTCGGTAGATGAACGGCTTACCAAAGCCATATCGGACTACGGGGACCGACAGCAAAATTTTTTTTCTACAATAAGGGCCCGACGACGTATAGTTCTGGTGTTGAACAAAGCACAAAAGTGACAGCGAGGTATGTCGTGGTCTGGGCCTAAACAGGTGACGCAGTAAGAATTAAGTCTTGGTGTGGTATTTGCTTTCAACAGGCGAAACAATTGTTAACTTTTTCTGACACTGGTTAGAGCAAGAAAAAAAAGATCCCTAAAGGGGTACTTGGCTTTAGAAGACTTGAACTTCAATTCGGAAATGAAACTCCGGTAGCGGCTGACCGGCACTCGCGTGAATTGCTTCTGCTTCGGGCTCCTCGCCAAGAAAGACTGATGTAATGGCGTCGGCTGCCTGATTTTATACCAATGACAACCTGACGTCACTCCTGGAGAGACAGCAACCAAAACAGAAATACTAAGCCTTTGGTATTTGGGCTGACTGTGGGCTACCCCTGGCAGGATAACCCAAGTGTGACGACTGCAACAGTGAAACATGAAGAACATCTGGTCTAACTGCCTGTTCTCTATGGAAGCAAAGAGGTCTACCTCTGGGGTCCCCCAAGTTCGAGTGATGCAGAGGAAGGTCTCTCTCCGAAGCTGCCATTCGTGTGTGCCCAGGACACTTCTGTTTAGGTGGTCTGCTAGGGTATTGTGCTCTCCCGGGATGTACTGGGCTATCAGATGAATGCCCATCATCGAGCCAGTCAGTGAGAGAAGCATGTCTAGACGATAAAGTGGGTAGTAGTGTTCCCCCCTGCTTGCTGATGTGCCACGACTGTGGTATTGTCTGTTTTGATGAGGAGCACCCCTGGTTTCCGGTGGCTCGTGAAGGCTGTGATAGCCTTGAGTACTGCCATCATTTCTTTTATGATGATGTGTAGGTCTAAGTCCCAAGTGTCTTGGGTGCACATGTCTCCTACGTGTGATTTTCTTGTGCTGGGCCTTCTGGCCTCTGTCATGATGTCCAGGGCCTGTTTGCTTAACAGTGACTTCTTGTTGGCTTTTAGTGTAAGAGCCATGCTGAAAGTTTGAGAGTCTACAGGTCTGGGTGCAGTACCTTCCTCCTCTCCTGGGTCAGGAGGTCTCACCTTAAGGGAAGCAGCTTTGGGGGCTGTAAGGTCAGACTGTGTAGTAAAGGGTACCAATGCTGTCTGGGCCAATCTGGAGCGATGAGGATGGCCTTTAGTCTCTCCTCTCTTATTCTGAACAGAACCTTGGGAATAAGGGGCAGAGGAGGGTATGCGTACACAAAGAGGGAGCTCCAGGAGAAGGTCAAGGCATCCACCTTCCATGCTCGGAGGTGATACTCCCTGGTACAAAACTTGTGCAGCTGGTGGTTGAAGTGCGAGGCAAAGAGGTCCACCTCTGGGGTCATCCACTCCTGGGTGATTTGCAGAAAGATTTCTCTGTGGAGCTGCCATTCATGAGGGTCCAGTGTGTTGTTTATCCCTGGTAAGTATTGGGCAATCAGGTGTAGCCCCATGGAGGTGGCTGTAAGCCACAGACTCATGGCTAACCTGCACAGGGGGTAAGATTGGGTGCCCTCCTGCTTATGTACCACATTACTGTGATGTTATCTGTTTTTATAAGGAGGACCCCTAGCCTGAGATGGGGTTGGAAGGAAGTCAGAGTGTTTTACACTGCATCATTTCTTTCTGGTTGATGTGCAAGTGACGTTGCTGGGCATACCAAAGGCCTTAGGTACACCTGCCTGCTAGGTGAGCACCCCAAGCTATGTCTGAGGCGTCGGTGGTGATGGTCTGGCTGGAAGGGCGGAGGATGAAGGGAAGACCCTTGTTCATGGCACAGGCTTCTGCCCACCGCAGAAATTCATCCCTTAAGCAAGGAATCAGTGGGAGATTGGTCTCCAGGGAATGACAGTGCTGACACCAAAGGTTCTTTAAGCACCACTGAAGCTTTCTCATGTGAAGCCTGGCAAGAGGGATGAGAAGGATGCAAGATGCCATGTATCCCAGGGCTTGCAGGAACTTCCTTGAAGTGAGGTGACTTCTGGAAGCCACCTGGGTGAAGTAGGGAGGCAGGAAGCCCATTAGGGTTGCTGTGTCTAGCACAGCTCCCAGGAAAACAATTTTCCTGGTGGGGTTTTGCTCTGAATTTTTTTTCATTGATGGTGAACCCTAGGGAAGTTGGGAGGTTTTTGATAAAGAGAAGATCCTAAAGCAACTTTTCTTTGCTGTTTGCCTGAATGAGACAGTTGTCCAGGTAAGGGTAAATCTGTATATTTCTCTGTCTGCACAATGCTACAGCTGGGGCCAAGCATTTGCTGAATACTCTGGGAGCAGTATGTAAGCCAAACGGCAGTGCAAAAAACTGAAAGTGCCGACAGCCTGCTCAGAAGCGCAGGAATTTTCTGCACGATTTCTGGATGATGATGTGGAGGTAGGCACCTTTTAGATCTAGTGTCACCAGCCAGGCATTTTATGTGAGCATAGGCAGAAGCTGCTGCAAGGTTAGCATTCTGAATCTGGGGACCACCAAGGACGTGTTCAGTTTGGATAGATCCAAGATGGGGTGCCAAGTGCCCTCTTTTCTGGGAATGAGGAATAGTCTGGAGTAAAAACTTTTTCCTGTTTGATCTGGAGGTACAGGTTCTACTGCCCCCTGGGATATTAGTGTTTTTACCTGTTTTAATGCCTCTACCCATGGGTTTTGGGGAAGGTCTGGGTACCCTTCTGGAATTGGGAGTTTGCTGAAGGAGAATCTGTATCCCTGAGATATGATTTTTAATATCCATTGGTCCTTGGTTATAGAGACCCAACTGTCCTTCAAAAGGGTGAGCCTTCCACCTAGCTTTAGATGAGTGGAAGGAGGGCAGAGGGGGAAGGGAGAGCCATTGTGAGTGTCTACCATAGATGCTTGGCTTATAACTCCCTGCCTTAGAGGCGGAAGTGGTCCATTGTTTGCTTCTTTGCTGGCCCAGGGATAGGGGTCTGGTTGTCTTGTCCCTGCGGGGTTTACTCTGGCCCCGTCTGCTGGTTGCCGGGAAGGCCCAGTGCTTAGAGGGGAAACTTTGGCTGAATCTGAGCGGTTGAACTTGAAAGAAATCTTTTACTGTTTGCATAGATTTTGCCTTGTCTTTCATCTTTTTAAGTACCTCTTCTGCTTTTTCCCCGAAACAGGCGATCCTTATCTAGGGGTGCATCAATAAGTTTAGACTTGACATGATCAGGGAGAGGTTGTTCCTTCAGCCATACATGTCTTCTAATAACAGATCCCGTCACTGCTGCCCTGCTAGAGGCTTCTAGGGCGTCATACCCACATTGTAATGAGTGCTTGGCCACTTGACCAGAGTGAAGTAATTCTGCCAGCTCTTTTGAGTTGGCACCGTCAGTAGAGATAGCAATCCTCTGCTTTATTTGTTCCAAAGTGTGTTGTTGATATTTTAACATAAGGAACTGACAATTGAGGGCTCTGATAGCTAAGGTTGCACAGATGTATACTTTCTTACCCCATCTGTCCAGAGCTCTGGAGTCTGTCAGAAGGAAGAGGATTCCTGGCAGAACTAGTCTTAGCTCCTCTGGGTCCCTGTGTAATGACCTCCGGGTCTGCAGCAGAGATCCTGTATCAGGTATTTGTGAGAATCCGGTATTCTTTAGTGCGTGTCAGGTTTTGCTGGAGCAGGAGGCAGAGCATCAGGGGCTAAACTGGATTCAAGGAACTCATCATCCACCACTTCTAGACTAAGAGGGATGGCCGGGGGTCTGAGCTGGGGTAGGTCCAGATATTCAAGTTGTTTCTTAGACTGTGGGTAGTCCGGAGATTCCCACTGAAAATGTTCCCTGAGGGAGTGGAGGGTTTCCCCGAAGGAAAGGTCCTCTGGAAGGGAGGCAGAGGGGATTGATTCCTCTGCATCTGAATCCTCAAACAGTTAAGGTCGGCTGTTCTTCTTCAAAGGCAGAACAGTCAGATTCCTCAAACCCTTGGTCTGTCAATTTCTGGAGAAGGAAGTTGTTTCCTTTTTGGGGTGGGGGCTTGAGTACTTCGGATAAGGGAGATGAGATCCTTCACAATTTTAAGCATTTGAGTTTGGGTTGGGGGGAGTAGTAGCAAGTTGAAAGAGAAGACGTTGATTTTTGTCTAGAATCGGTAGTGCGAACAGCCTCCTCGGAAGCCGGTGCCTGTGTCGCGGCTCTGGACCCAACCGAGGCAGAGACAGCCAAAGGCTCGGAAGATTAAGTGGATTTCTGCGGCATACCGGATTCCGAAAATGTCTTAGCAGAAACCTGCGTAGAAAGCGAGTCGGGCATCAGGGGCTGTGAAAGCACCTCACTGAATTCCGGAGGGCTGACAACTTGCTTAGTGGCAGCGTCGTCGGAAGGCTTAGCCGTGTGTGGCCTTATCTCTATCTTTACGTTTTTTCAGAATATCGTCTGATTGTTGGCTGACGGACACCATCTCGGAATTCGAAGACAGAATACGAAAATAATTGTCTACAAAAAGAACTCTACGGCGAATGGCTCTCGCATTAAAGAGGGCACAGAAGAGGCAACGAGGACATCATGGTCTGGGCCTAAACAAGTGAAGCAGTATGAATGAAAGTCTCAGCGTGGGATCTGCTTTCCACAGGCGAGACAATTGTTAACGTTTTCAGATAGCGGTCAGAGCAAGAAAAAGGGGTTCCCAACAGGGTACTTAGCTTTAGACGTTGTCTGCTGAAATTCAACTTCTGGTAGCCACCGACCGGCACATGTGCAAACTGCTTCCGCTATGGGCTCCACAGCAAGAAAGACTGATGTAATGACATCTGATACCTTGTTTTATAGTACTGATGACCTGACGTCAGACTACAGGTGACAGCAGCCAGCGCACAAAAACACTGACTCTGGTATTCAGGCCGGCCGAGGGCTACAAGAACAGGGATAAAGTACAGTTGTGTACACTTACCATAAATGTGATGAGTTCTTGTGCAGAATTTGTCCAACTGATAGTTTTGGGGAGAGGCAAATAGATCTATGTCTGGGCTCCCCCATTTCTGTGTTAACATGTTGAAGATTTGTGGATCCAGTTTCCATTCGGGCGGGTCCATAAGATTTCTGCTCAAGTCATCTTCCAGAGTATTTTGCTTTCCTGGCAGGAATTGAGCATGAAGATGTATTTGCTAAGTCAAGGCTGTGTTCCACAAGGCCATGGCTAGTCTGCAAAGGGGGTAGGAATGTGTAGCCCCCTGCTTGTTTATGTACCACATAACTGTGGTGTTGTACGTCTTTCATCAGTAGTTGTCCTGGATGAAGTAAGTCCTTGAAGGTTGTCAGAGCATTCTGAACAGCTAGCATTTCTTTATGGATGATATGCAGATGCATTTGGTTTGGCCTCCATTTACCCTGAATGCATCTCCCTGCCAGGTGGGCCCCCCAAGCATAGTCTGATGCGTCTGTAGTTAGGGTTTGGGTGGCAGGGGGTAGAGTGAATGACAGTCCCTTGTTTTGGTGACATGTCTCTAACCACCAAAGAAACTCCTGTTGTAGGCAGGGAATAAGACGAATCATTGTTTCCAGGCTGTAACAATGTTGACTCCATAAACTTTTTAGGTACCATTGAAGTTTCCTCATATGCAGTCTCGCATATGGAATTAGTAACATGCAGGATGCCATGAACTCCAAAGCCTGCAGAATTTGTCTTGCAGATAACTGGGTTTTTGTTGGAATCTGAAGTATGTTGTCAGCTGCCTTTGTTTGTCTGTCGTGAGGTAAGCCATCTGTGCAGTTGTATTCAAGCTTGCACCCAGGAATGTAATTATTTGAGAGGGTACCAACTGTGATTTCTTTTTGTTTATGGTGTACCCTAGGCATGCTAGAAGCTTTTTTACAAATGCCAGATGTTGAAGAAGAGTGTCCTTGTCCTCAGCTTGAATGAGACAATCGTCCAGATAAGGATAAAATTGAATGTTTCTTTGTCTGCAGAATACAATTACTGGTGCCAGGCACTTTGTAAAGACCCGGGGCTCAGTTGATAAGGCAAAGGGCAGTGCAGACAATTGGTAATGCAAAAAACCTGCTTTGAAGCAGAGGTATCTTCTGCATGATTCCCTTATTGGGATATCCAGGTATGCCTCTTTTAAGTCAAGAGTTACTAACCAAGCATTCTTGTCTAGCATAGGCAGTAGCTGTTGTAAAGTCAGCATTATGATTTTTGGAATGTCCAGGAACGTGCTCAGAATCGATAAGTCCAGTACTGGACGCCATGAATTGTCTTTTCTGGGTACCAGAAAAACTCTTGAATAAAAACCTTGTCCTTTTTCCTTTTCTGGTACCGGATGAATAAACCCCATATCCATGAGGGACATGACTTGTTTCTGGGCCTCTGTTTTGTGGCAGATCCGGCCATCCATATGGAATTGGCAAAGTATGGAAATGAAATCTGTACCCCTGGGATACTATGTTTAATACGCACTTGTCCTGGGTAATTAACTGCCAATTTTGAGCATGAAGTGCTAGTTTTACCCCCAAGGGGGCTGCCAAAAGATAAGTGCTTGGAGCTGGTAGAGAAAAGTTATTGAGCCTGCTTACTGAAGGGCTGTGCTTTGTTTCCTCCAGATTTGGAGGTGGAGGCACCCCAATGCTTCGACCTGTAAGAACCCTGTGACTGATATCTGGAGCATTTTAAGCGCCTGGGTTTGCCCTGAGTGCCTCTGTCGGACACAGGAAAGGACAAATTTTTAGTAGGCCAGTGCCTACGGGACCTGGGAGGCTGCACTTGCAAAAAATCTTTTACAGTTTGCAAAGATTTAGTTTTGTCTTCCATTTTCTTCAAAACCTCTTCTGCCTTATTACCACACAGAGTATCATGCTGCAAAGGGGCATCCAACAATTTAGCTTTAACATGATCAGGCAGATTTTGCTCCTTGAGCCAGGCATGCCTTCTAATCACAGATCCAGTAACGGCGGGCCTACAAGGAATCAAAACCACACTGCAAAGTATGCTTTCCAACTTGTTCTGCTGAATGCAATAAATCCTGTAAATCTTTATTTTCCACACAATCAGAAATCAACATAATTTTCTGTTTCAGTAAGCCCATAACATGCTGTTGATATTTAAGCATATGAAACTGACAGTTTAAAGCCCTGATTGCCAAGGTTGCAGACGTATAAACCTTCTTACCCCATCTATCCAGCGCCCTAGAATCTCTATCAGAAGGGGTAGGAATTTTGGCTGTAGAAGCCTTAACACCCTTGGGACCCTGAGAAATAGTCTCTGGATCAGCAGCAGGATTTTTGAAAAGAAATTTGAGAGTCAGGAACCCTGTAATATCTGTCTGGCTTACTAGGAGCCGGAGGCAGGGAATCAGGAGCCATGCTTGATTCGAGAACCCATCATCAACAATGTCTAATACAGGAGGTATTGCCAAAGGCCTATGCTGAGGAAGAAGAAGGAAATCCCTAAGCCTCTTTTTTGATTCAGAGAAGTCCTGACTCTCCCAGTGAAAATATTCCCTTAAAGTATGCAAAGTCTTTCCGAAAGAGTAATCCTCAGGAGGAGATGCAGATGGGATGGATTCCTCTGCATCAGAATCCTCACAGGGTGGAATAGAAAATTCCTGATCAGAAGAGGAATCAGAAGAAATGGAAACCTCATCTGAAGACTCATAATTAGTGCCTTGTCTAGGCCTCTTAGCAGGGGGGGGGGGGTGGATTTGGGAACCCATGATCAAGGTAATTAAATCCTCAGCCATTTTGTTCATCTGTTTTTTAGGCATAGGGGCCTGAGCATGTGGCTCATGTGTTGGTTTTTTAGACATAGTTGTTGTTTTTGTTGGTGGCGTCAGTTTAATGTAAAAATGTTGAGGCCTGAAAACACCCTCAGAAGCCGGTGCCTCTCAGCGGCTCCGGACCCAACCAAGGGAAAGACATCCGCGGGTTCAATGCTTTGCGAATCTCACGACATACCGGACACCGAATGGGTCTCAGTAGAGGCCTGCGACTCAAAAGTAGTGGGTATCAGGGGCTGCGAAAGCACCTTACTGAGTACCGGCGACTGGTTTAGGAGAAGCTTCGTCGTCGGTTTTGGACCTCGACGGTCTGTCTCTGTCTTTTTCCTTGCATTTTTTTGTGAACTCCGGTAGTCGGATTGCTAACCGACAACATTTCAGGGTAGTTAAATCTTGAACCAAAATATTTAGAAGCAAATATATACCGACGCTTAATAGTGCATTGGTTAAATTTAGCACAAAAATGACAGCAAGGCACGTTGTGATCAGGGCCTAGGCAAGGGATACAGTACAAGTGAAAATCCCTATGAGGTATTTGCTTCCCACAAGTAATGCAATTATTAACTTTTAATGACATCGGTAAGGAGCAAGAAAATGTTTCCCCAACGGGGTACTTAGCTTTAGTTTGAAGACTCTCCTAAAGATAGGTCCTTGGCGGGGAGGGGGGGGGGGTTTGCAGATGGGATGGATTCCTCTGCATCAGGTAAGAGGCTGTTGTTCATTGTCTGAATCCAAGAAGTCAGATTCTTCACTGTCAGGTTCTGAGAGAATCTCTAGGGAAAGGTCCTTTTTTCTTTTGGCTGGGGTAGTCTGGTTAACTCTGATAACAGTGATCAGATCTTCAGCCATCTTAAGAAGCTGTTGTGATTGAGCAGGTTGGGCTTGAGGAAGATGGCGACTATGATTTTTTTTTTTTTTTTTTTGGGAGTGGTCTTGCTTTTAGGTCTCAGTGCTTCAATGGGCCTGGGTGCAGCTGTGGCTGGTGGCACAGCCAATCTTTGCCTGGCATTGGTCATTCGAAAAGCCTCCTCAGAAGCCTGTGCCTGCACAGCGGCTCCGGACCCAACCGCGGGGCTGACAACCGAAAACTTGGCAGATGTAGTGTGATCCGGCAGGATACTGGACTCTGAATGGGTCTCGGTAGAGGCCTGTGGAGGTGTAGCCTCAGGCATTAGGGGATGCTTAGGCATCTCACTGAATTCTGGTGTGCTGGTGGATGGCTTCAGTGTAGAGTTGTCTGAAGGCCTAACTTTTTGTGGTATGCCCTTTCTTTATCTTTTCTCTTTTTGGGGATATCCACTGTATGATGACTGATGGACGTCATTTCATACTGCGAAGGACTATCTTTGAAATATCTAGCTAGAACTTCTGCTCTACGGCGGATGGTCCTAGCGTGAAAGAGAGCAGAACTGACATCCGCGGACGTTGTGGTCTGGGCCTAAACAGATTACAGACAGGTTATGGAAGTCTCAGTGTGGTATTTGTTTTCCACAGTGGAGACAATTACTTCGTTTTCAGACATCGGTTAAGTGCAAGAAAAAGATCCCCAACGGGGTACTTAGCTTTAGTCATTTTCTATTTCACTCTGGCAGCGGCCGACCCACGCACACGCAAACAACTTCTGCTTTGGGCTCCACGGCAAGAAAGACTGATGTAATGGCATCAGTGGCACTGCTTTATACCACTAACTACCTGATGTCAGTCCCCGGCGACCTGCAGCTGACACCAGAAGGACAACCTTTACTCTGGTATTCGGGCAGGCTGAGGGATACCCAGCAGGGGTAACCCACAAGTGGTGTCTGCAACAGTGAAACATGAAGAATATCCGCTGTTGCCTGAATCACACGTGGGTTACCACAATAATCTTGAGGAATGCCTTCTGAAACTTCAGAAGTACCCTGGACATTAGTGGAAAGGGTGGAAAAGCATACAGAAGCATAAACAAAGGCCATCTGTCTTTTCAGGCCTTCCTGCATGGAGTCTTGGAATAAAATTTTGCCAGTTGATCAAGTCTGAACTTTCCACAGATAGATCAAATCTTGGAAGACCCTCTGATCTAGTCTTCATTCATGATGGCCTGCTCTGGTCCTGCTCAGCTTATCTGTCACACAATTTTGTATGGATGGAAAAGGATGCCTTGTACGGCAAGACTGTGCTGTGAACCAACATCAAGGTAACAAAGCTGGTCTGGAAAAGGAGTACGACCTGGTGCCCCCATGCATGTTGCTGTACCACAAGACAGTGGTATTATCTGTACAAACTGAGGAGGTCCAGGGGACCAAAGCTGATTGAAAAATGAGTGCCTTAATCAGGGCATGCATCCATGACATCTATGGGCTTGTGACTGTCCTTGGTGTTCCCATACATCCTGCAATTTTATACCTCCTGAAACTGCTCTTAAAGCAAAGTCCAGGGTGTGTGTGGTGGCTGACTACTTTGGAACAGGGAGGGAGAAGGGGAGACCTGGATTTAAGGATATCCGTTGTCTCCACCAATTGATTTTTCTGACAAACAACAATATTGGGATTTGGGAAGGGAAAGAGTGATGTTGTTGGGACCAAAGAAAATTCAGATACAACTGTCTTTCATATGCCGCCGTGGTTAGTCAAAATACTAAGGCAGAGAACAGAGAAAATTGATTATGTGATCCTGAAACAGAAAGGAACTTAACTGTCACAATAGGAGAAATATCCTAACTCGTCTCCAAACATTTGCTTTCATTGGTATTCTTGAATAAAAACCCTTCCCCACCTGGGAAGGAGGAACTAGTTCTATGACTCATTGGGACAGCAAGTGAAGAACTGATGAAAACCAAATCTGATCAAAACAATGAGGAATGACGACGCCCTGGAAAGGAGGTATTTTCTCCCACTGCCATACGTAACCCTGATGAATGATCTTCAGAGCACATATGTCTGAAACTGCTGCCAAAAAGAAAAATGACTGCTCAAGACTTTCTGGAAGAAAAAGGGGGTCAGAGTGAGACGGGTCATAAGGTCTCTTCAATAGTCAGACTTGTTGGAACTGTCTTTGGTTTTGAAAAGGTTTAAGGCTTCTTTTGGAACTCCTTTGCCATTTTTTCTTAAAAGTTTGTTTACCTGTATTTTGAGACAGTTTATTCTACTTTTGCAGAAAATGGATGAGAAGTTAGGGAATTCCTTAGAAAATTTGAGACTCCCTTATCAGCTTGCCCCTTTTATCACACTTTTTGAACATCTTTGCAACAAACACTAATTTTCTATCCAAGGAAGAATGTAAAATTGCATGTTAATCACCTAGGAGATTCTAAGTAGTCATGAAAGCCTCCTCAAAATAGTACCAGTGGTCACAGCCTTGGAAGTATCAGTCACACACACTGTATAGAAAAACTAATTTAAAGCAGATTTTTACACAGAAGAAACTGCAGATAAAACATCATACTCTCACAAACAGAACTACTATACAACAATTTTTCTCATATGTGCTTAATTTTCACATCCTTATCAGAAAAAGTAAGACTGAAATGAAATAATAGTCGTGTAAAACCTTACCATAACCACAGATACCCTTCTCTTCCATGTTGCAGAACTCAATGTGGGGGATTCTCCACCTCAGGCAACCCGAACGTCGGCTGCTATATAAAATCTTAAGCCTGGTTGCTGTTGGGGTTTGGGATATCACACGTAGGGTCATAAACCAGGGGCCTTAAATGGGACATGCACAGACCTCACAACTAGCTACCCAGTCAGACAGAAGTCTAGGTAGTGCCAAATGATGCCCTCTAGACCGGTGAAATGCAAAAGACTCATCAGTGTGACCTTAGTCTAGGAAGTGTCCCATGATGTCCCCTAGACAGGTGAAAGGTAATGCAGGGGGATAGGTGGGAGGGAACTAATACTGCAACATGGAAGAGAAGGACATCTATGGTCATGGTAAGAATTTACACAATTATTATATGTCCTCCTAATCCCATGTTGCAGTATTCTTACTGTGGGAGAGTACCACAGCTTAGGAAAGAAGGAAGGGTGGGAGGTACAGGTTGTGGATTCCAGGAATCCCTGCAGGATTGCCCTTGCAAAACCTGCTCTGGAGACATGGTCTAATTTGTACTGTCTGGTAAAAGTATCACAGTGTACCAGGTGGCTGCTTCAGGGAAGGAAGCTGTGTCTAGGTCCTTGAAGAAGGCCTTGAAGGAGGCTACACCCTAGTAGAGTGTTCTCTGACCCCCTGAAGCTAGTCTTTTCCATGGTAGGAGTAGTAGAAGCAGATAGCTTTCCTGATCCAGCATGAGATGGTTTGTTTGAAGACTGGCTTACCTAAGGCTCTGGGATGAAAGGATACAAAAAGTTGATTAGATTTCCTAATGGTCTTAGTTTTGTCCAAGTATGTGAACATCCAGGGAATGTATTATTCTTTCACTGTCATTGGTAGGAGTGGGACAGAAGGTGGGTAGGTAAATTGACTGATTTAATGATGACTCGCTGACCACTTTGACCATGAAAGGGGGGGGGGGGTAGGTGCACAGGGTCACCCTGTCTTGGTGGAAGATAAGTGTAGGGAGAGCATGCCATGAGTGCCTGCAACTCTGATACCTTTCTAGCTGAGGTGAGGGCTACCAGACTGTTTTCCATGTACAGATGCAGAACTGGCTGGTTCAGGAGGGCCTTTTGAATGAGAGGAAAGCCATATAGAAACTGTCCCTTCCAAGAGATGGTGAAATGGAGCCAGTGTGAGTTTTTCCAGGATATAATTTAGGTCTCAAGTCAGTGGGATTGGCTTCCTCAGTGGTCTAATGTGTAGGATCCCTTTCAAGAACAATACAACGTCTAACCTGGAGAGTAGAGAAGGTTCTAAGGGTAAGCAGGTAGAGATAGCAGACAGGTACACTTTCACTGAAGAGTATGAAAGGCCTGCCTTGATGAGCTCACACACAAGCTAAGACTAAGGGAACATCCGCTTGAAAGGGGTCCCTATGTCTTTGACACCATTTGGAGAATCTTTCTCAGTTTAAAATGTAGGATATCTTTGTGTTAGGTTTCTTGACATCCTTCAGGACCGAAAGCACATCCTCAGTGTAGCGGTGAGAATCTTTCTCAGTTTAAAATGTAGGATATCCTTGTGTTAGGTTTCTTGACCTACTTCAGGAAGGAAAGCACATCCTCAGTGTAGCGGTGTCTGAAAGGTATTAAAAGATTATCACCCAGAGTGTTAGGCATGGCATCTCCAGGTGTGGAAAGATGAGAGTTCCCCTCCCCTGTGTGAGTATATTCACCTAGTGAGATAACTTGTGGTGATTGTCCTTGGCGAGGAATAGTAGACGGGGGAACTGATGCTGCCCTGGCCAACAGGGAGTCACCAGCAAAAATTTTGGCATGCCCCTCCTGATTTTCAGGACCACCTTTTGAATGAGAGGAAAGTGAGGAAAGCCATACAGAAACAGTCCTTTCCATGAGATGGTGAAGGTGTCCGCTCTCTTGGCTAGTGGGAAGTGGCCCTTGGTACAGAATTTTCACTTGTCTGTTCTGAGAGGAAGCAAATCTATTTGAGGTGTACCCCACGGGTGGACAATGTTTAGAAATACTCCTCTGTGTAACATCCACCCATGATGCAGAGAGAATCATCTGCTGAGACCATCAACTTGGTGGTTGTCCTGGGATGAGATGCAGACTGGCTGCAGAGATAAGTTGTTTTGTGAAGCTAATCCCCAAATCTGCATTGCCAGCCTGCGGAGGAGGTATGACCTGGCCCCTCCCCCTGTTTGTTGATGTACCACAACAGTGGTGCTGCCTGTGAAGATTTGCAGGGGTCCTGGCTGTAGGAGAGGGAGAAAGGCTTTCAGGGCTAAATGAACTGAGTTATCACCCTTACGTTGATATGTTTTTATGTTTCACCCTTACGTTGATATTTTTTTTTTTTTTGGTTCTTCAGAATTGTGTACTGTAAATTGTTGCTGGACTAATTTTATTCAAAGTTGTGCACTGTTATTTTTGATTCATTGTATAGTTTTTCAGATCTCTGCTGAAAGTGTTTTGTCCCACCTCTCCCTATTTTCTGCTGCATCTTAAGTTGGTGTAACTTTTTTATAGCTTGTGTCATCTGAGTATCTGAAGGATTACTTGCATAATAACAGACCCTGTTAGTTAACAGCCTGCATATCATTGCTGGAACCCGTGTCTAACAAAGCTGTTTTCGAACTATCTGGCAATATACAGAGCTAAGTATATTTTTTTGGTTCTTCAGAATTGTGTACTGTAAATTGTTGCTGGACTAATTTTATTCAGAGTTGTGCACTGTTATTTTTGATTCACTGTATAGTTTTTCATATCTCTGCTGAAAAGTGTTTTGTCCCACCCTCCCTCCATATTCATGGTTTGTTGTTTAAATTTGGTGGCTTTTGCAGTTGCCTGCCCCACTGTATATTTGATCTGGGACACTCCCCCCAGTCACATCTCTTTACCACATTCTACCTAATACACTACTTCTGCACTTGTTTTTAGTCATTTTTAATTTAATTGTATTTTTTCAAACTGTGTTTGGTCTAATATTGCTACATATTCAAGTGTGCTAGCACTGCATCTGAACTGTTTTTACTGCTGTTTTAGCTACTTTTCTGTAAAAAAAAACCAAACAAACAAACAAAAAAAAAACTGTAAGCCTGTTTCCTACCTTTCCTGTAACTGGTGTAGTCCAGATACACATTTGCTGTACCCAGGACTGTATGTAAGCTTCTGAGCCCACCAAGCCTTTTTGTGTTAGATGGAAGCATTCTAGCTTGTCAGTGGGAGTGGTAAGCACTAGGTAACCTGTCTACCACATAAGGAGTGGTTCTGGCCCAGAAATTGTAGTTATCGGCCGTCTGGGCAATCTTTTCCATCTCTCTCAACTTTCTGATTTGAAACCCTGCATTTGCACTTGTTTCTTTCCTGTAACTGGACTAGTGCAGATAAAGATTCTTAGTTTTAGCACTTGAATTTGCATATTCGTGCTCAGCACTTGTTCAGAACTTGTTGTAAGCACTAAATAAGCTACTACTTACTATAGCACTAAACCTTCCTCATTACCTAGAGGAAAACAGTTTTTGCACTTACTTTTCTCACTTGCTTAGAGAAAAACAGCTCTTGTACTCACTTTCCTCACTTATCTAGTGGAAAATTTATTCAGGCATGTCCAAGGGTCGGCTCACAGTGTTCTCTCCTGTCTATCTGATGAATCTGGGCATCTTGGGACAATGTAGAAATTGCCTCATGTACACAGGCAACCCTCTCTTCCTACCACCCAACACTACAACCTGTGAGAGATGCACTTATCTAGCCAAACTGGAGGTAAAGCTCTCTCCAACCAAGACCGAACTTGACATTCAAGAGAAGGTAAACACTTGCATCACACCACACTTTTCACATAGTCTCACTAAATCTACACCACCAAAATCTAAACACTAAAACATAAAAACATTTGCAGAGGCTCTCAATAATACTCTGCCCAAGCAACAGAGACCGCCAAAGCAGAAAACGCAAGCAACTTCCACCCCCCCCAACACAACCCAAATGACACACAGCCCACAGACTCAGTGTGCCACTCAACTATAGCCACTAAGGCAAAACAACGTATCCAACACACTGGTCATAGGTGACTCTATAGTCAGGCACACTGCTGTCCCACTTACCAGGCTAAACAAGGAGAAGGTTACTGTCAGCTGCCTGTTGGGTGCCAGGATCTGCCACATAACCCACGCACTCAGGTCACTCCACAACAAGTACAAATATGACTCTGTCATTGTCCATGTTGATGTGAACGACCTGAGACGTACCTCCCTGGACAACATGAAGAGAGACATGGAAGAGCTCTCCGATCTTGTAGCCCAGGCAGGTATGACCCTAGCCCTGAGCTGCATTCTGCCATCGCCCAGAATGATACATCAGTACAAGGACAAATGATTGACTTCAACAATTGGCTAAGCTTCTGGTGTCATGCTAAGGGGATCCAGGATCTGTCCGCTTCGGATGACATGGTCGGCAGACCAAGATGCTTTGCCAGATATGCCTGGGATTCCAGATAGTGGCTAAGGCTCTTGCCGCCCCTATAGTGCCTTTTTTAGGCAAGGTTCAAATGACAAATTCACCACTGTAACAGCAACAGGCAAGCAAAAACTGAGGGTAATGCTTCTCAATGCTAGAAGTCTAAATCTCAAAATGCACTCACTCGAGGCACTCCTTAAAATGGACAACATCGATATCTGTGCAGTGACTGAGACAGTACAGTTTTGTACCAACCATAAATGTAGATGTTCGAGTGTATACCCTGCTGCAGTCATCACACTTGGGTTATCCTGTCGTCAGGCGGTCCCGCAGTCGGCCTGAATTCCAAAGTCTTGGTCCGGCGTCGGTTGCTGTCGCTTCTTCCCTGACGTCAGTGCGCCAGGGGTAAATAGTACCAATCTAAAAAGTTTAGCACAAACAAAACATCCCTCCAACTATAAGCAAATACATCACAAAGGTAGTATCAGGTTTTAAGGTATTGTAAAGTTTTAGTTAGTTAGGTCAGAGAGGATGGAGGGAGGGTAACCTGGACTGCAGCAGGGTATACACTCGAACATCTACATTTATGGTAGGTACAAAACTGTACTATGTTCATCGCGTTACCCTGCTGCAGTCATCACACTTGGGTAGAATCCCAAAGCTAAGGATGGGAGGTGGAGTCAAACAGGGTTAGAGGAGGCTAGAAGGCCCTACAGAACTGCAGTGGCGAAGCCAGCTCTAGTCTAGAGTAAAGTGGTAAGTGGTAGTGTTTGGTGAAGGTGTGTACTGAACTCCAAGTTGCAGCTTCCAAAATATCCTTGGTTGGCACCCCCCTGAGGAAGGCTGTAGATATAGCTGCTGCCCTGGTAGAGTAGGGCCTTATGGTAGCAGGAACTGGTTTTCCATGATGGGTGTAGAAAAACGAATGCAATGTCCTATCCATTTGGAAATGGTCTGTTTTGATATAGCCTTCCCCTTGTGAAGCTGCAGCATAGGATACAAAGAGCTGGTCAGATTTTCTGAAAACCTTAGTTTTATCCAAGTAGTAACGTAGTTGCCTGTGAATGTCCAAGGAGTGCAGGAGTCTTTCTCCTTTATTCTGTGGATTTGGAAAGAAGGTGGGTAAGTGGATGGTTTGATTTAGAGCCACACTGGATACCACCTTAGGCATAAAGGAGGGATTAGTTTGTAGAGAAACTCGGTCTTGATGGAAAATGAGGAAAGGCTCTGTTGCCATTAGTGCCTGAAGCTCTGAAACTCTTCTGGCTGAAGTTATTGCTAGAAGCAGGGCAGTCTTCCATGATATAAACTTTAGGTCAGCAGAGAAAGCTGGTTCAAAAGGAGGTAGCGTAAGTTTTTCCAGAACAAAGTTGAGGTCCCAGATTGGTGTAGGTGCTCTCCTGGGGGGGGCCTAATGTTTTTGGCCCCTCTGAGAAACTGCCTTAGAAGCGGATGTGAAAATAAGGGAGGATCCGTGTTGTAGTGGGCTGAAATAGCTGAGGCGTGGATTTTAACAGATGAAAAAGAAAGTCCTTTGTGCAACATCTCAGTTAAATACTGTTAGAATCTGAGGTATGTGTGGCTGAAGGGTATTTTGGCCTTTAGCTTGGTTCCAGGCGCAAAACCTTTTCCATTTGTCCGAGTAGGCCTGCCTGGTGCTGGGCCTCCTAGCTTCCAGAATAACATCCGTAACTGCTTGAGGAAGAGGAGCTGGCTGGTTGCTTAGGTGAGTTAACATGCAGCCAAATTTAAGGTTTTGAGCTGGCTGTGTAGAATCTGATTGTCTTGCTGTGTGAGCAAATGTGCAATTTGTGGTAAAATCCAAGGTGTGCCCTGGGCCATATTCCTTAGTAGTGGGTACCAGTGCTGGCGTGGCCAGTCTGGGGCTATGAATATCATTCTGGGCCTCTCCTTCCTGACTTTCAGCAGCACCTTTGTGAGAAGGGGCAATGGAGGGAAGGCATATACTGTCAGGTTTTTCCAACTGAATGAGAGTGCGTCCACTTTCCAATCTTGATGGTGAAGCGTCCTTGTACAAACTTTTGTTAGCTGATAGTTTTGGGGGCTGGCAAACAGGTCTATGTCTGGGTGGCCCCATGTTTGAGTTATCATTGCAAATACTTGTGGATCCAGTTTCCACTCGTGGGGATCCATGATGTTTCTGCTGAGGTTGTCTGCCAATGTGTTCTTTTTTCCTGGCAGGAATTGAGCTTGTAGCTGAACTTGGTAAGCCAGTGCTGTGTTCCACAAGGTCATTGCTTGCCTGCATAGAGGGTAGGAGTGTGTACCCCCTTGTTTGTTTATGTACCACATTACTGTGGTGTTGTCTGTCCTTATTGTAAGCTGTCCTGGATGTAAGAGGTCCTTGAAGGCTGTCAGGGCATTCTGTACAGCTAGCATTTCTTTCTGATTGCTGTGCAGATTCCTTTGATCTGCAATCCATATGCCTTGAACGCACTGTCCTGCCATGAGTGCCCCCCAGGCATAGTCCGATGCATCTGCTGTCATAATTTGCCTGGCTGGGGGCAAGGTGAAAGGCTGACCCTTTTTGAGGTGACATGCCTGTGACCACCATAGAAACTCTTGTTGAAGGCAGGGAATGAGAGATATCATTGTGTCCAAGCTGTGGCTGTGTTGAGGCCATACACTTTTTAGGTACCACTGTAATTTCCTCATATGCAGCTTTGCAAATGGTATTAGTAGTATGCAAGATGCCATGAAGCCCAAGGCCTGCAGAATTTTTCTTGCAGGGAGTTGGGTCTTTTGTTGCCATTGTTTTGAAATATTGAGTCAGTTGTAGTTGTTTGTCTGGCATCAGATAAGCCATCTGGGCCGTTGTACTCAAGCTGGCACCCAGGAATGTCATATTTTGTGAGGGTATTAGTTTTGATTTCTTTTCGTTTACTGTGTACCCTAGGCAACGTAGAAGGTGTTTTACAAAAGCCAGATGTTGTAAGAGGATGTCCTTGCTTTCTGCTTGGATGAGGCAGTCGTCCAGGTATGGGTATATTTGAATTCCTCTTTGTCTGCAGTATGCAATTACTGGTGCCAGGCATTTTCTGAAAACCCTGGGCGCAGTGGATAAGCCAAAGGGCAGTGCAGAGAATTGGTAATGGATTGAACCTGCAATGAAACGGAGGTATCTTCTGCAATTTTGTCTGATAGGGACATGCAGGTATGCCTCCTTGAGGTCTAACATTACTAGCCATGCTTTTTTGCCCAACATGGGAAGAAGCTGCTGTAGCGTTAGCATCTTGAATTTGGGTACTTGTAAGAAGGTGTTTAGAATTGAAAGGTCCAGAATTGGTCTCCAAGCATTGTCCTTTCTGGGGACTAGAAAGAGTCTTGAGTAAAATTCTTGGTCTTGCTCCCGTGTAGGTAGCAGTTGAATGGCTCTCATGTCCATGAGAGCTGTAATTTGTTTTTGTGCCTCTGCCCATTGATTTTGTGGCAGGTTTGGCATTCCTCTTATCATTGGCAAGGTGTGGAAATGGAATCTGTATCCTTGTGAAATAATGTCTAGGACCCATTTGTCCTTTGTGACGATGCACCAGTTGTCTGAAAAAAGTACTAATTTTCCTCCCAAGGGAGCTGCCAAGAGAGTTTTGCTTGGCCATATGAGGTTTAAGTCATTGTGTTTGCCTTCTAGTAGTTTGGGGCCTATCTTCTCCTCCCTTCTGTGTTGCAGTGCCCCATTGTCGAGGTTTGTAGTGGGTTTGTGGTTGCCCTCTGCCTCTTGGGCGTCTGTATTTACCCCTCTGAGGTCTGTCAGTAGCTGGAAAGGACCAATTTTTTGTCGGCCAATTTCTGCTGAAGCGAGGGGGCTGAACCTGTAAGAAATCTTTGACCGTCTGCATAGATTTTGCTTTATCCTCCATTTTCTTTAAGACGACTTCTGCTTTAACTCCAAATAGGACATCCTGCTGTAAGGGAGCATCTAGTAACTTTGCTTTAACATGATCAGGCAGAGTTTGTTCCTTTAACCAAGCATGCCTACGTATAACAGACCCAGTAACAGCTGCTCTACAGGAAGTTTCCAAGGAATCAAATCCACATTGTAAAGTATGTTTGTCCACCTGTTCAGCTGCATGCAACAGATCCTGCATTTCCTTCAATTCAGACTGTTGAGGGTGTGTGCTCAACTTTTGTTTTATTTGAGACATGAGAAATTGCTGGTATTTTAGCATGTGAAACTGACAATTTAGTGCTCTCATAGCAGAGTGGCAGAGGTGTAAACCTTCTTCCCCCACCTGCCTAGTGCTCTGGAGTCCCTTTCAGAGGGTACAGAATCTTTTGCCATAGAAGCCTTAGCCCCTTTGGGACCCTGGGAGATGGTCTCTGGGTCAGCAACAGGGCTTTTGTAAAGGAATTTGTGTAAGTCAGGCACTCTATAATATCTGTCTGGTTTGGCTGGAGCAGGAGGCAGAAAATCTGGATTTAAACTAGATTCTAAGTAAACATCATCCACAATGTCTAAAACTGGGGGTATAGCAAGTGGTCTGTGCTGGGGGAGTAAGAGAAACTCTCTGAGCCTTTTCTTTGAGTCAGGATAGTCCTGACCTTCCCAGTGAAAATGTTCCCTCATTGTATGTAAAGTTTCCCCAAAGGAGTAGTCTTCAGGGGGAGAAGCTGAGGGTATGGAATCCTCAGCATCAGAATCTTCATAAGGGGGAAAGAAGTAATCCTGTTCCTCAGAGGAGTCTGAGGAAATTTGACACTTGATCAGAGGAGGCATAATCTTCCTCTTGTCTAGGCCCTTTGTCGGGTGGGGGGTTGGGAACCCCTGATTAAAGAGATCAAATCTTCAGCCATTTTAAGCATCTGTTTCTTAGGCATGGGGCCTTGAACTGGAGACTGAAGTGCAGTCTTTTTTGGTTTAAGAGGAGTCTTAAGCTTAGGATACGTTTTTATGGTGAGCGTCGTCGGTCCGAAGACACCTTCAGAAACCAAAGGTGTTTCTGCAGCACTGGCTTCTCTTTCTGCAATGTCGTCGGTAGGGCCTAAAGAAAATGGCTGAGTTTGCCTAGAACTCTCCGCCATAGGATCCGAAGCGGTCTCGGGTTCCAATTCTGCAGTAGCCAGGGGCTGCTTAGGCGCCTCACTGAAAACCGTTGAACTGGAGACCGGCCCAGCCGAGGCCTCGGAGTCTGGCTTGGGTCTAGGCTGCCTGTCCTTATCTTTGCGTTTTTTGTGCACGCCGGTAGTCGGTTGCTCTGACGGCATAGTGTAATTATATTTTCTACCGAAGTAGTGTCGTGCGAAATCAAAGCGTCGTTTTATAGTTCGCTTATTGAACCTAGCACAAAAGCGACAACCAGTGACGTCGTGGTCTGGGCCTAGGCAAGGTATACAATAAGAATGAAAATCCTTATGAGGTATTTGCTTCCCACAAGAAATACAATTGTTAACTTTTTCTGGCATCGGTCTGAGGCAAGAAAAGTTTCCCCAACGGGGTACTTAGCTTTATTGAAGACTTCGGATCTGAAATTCGACTTCGAAAATCTCAGGAGTCGGCCGACCGGCACTTGCGAACTGCTTCTGCTTCGGGCACCGCGCGGCAAGAAAGACGGAAGAAAATGGCGTCGGATGCATCATATATACCCCTGGCGCTCTGACGTCAGGGAAGAAGCGACAACAACAGACGCCGGACCAAGACTTTGGAATTCAGGCCGACTGCTGGACCGCCTGACGACAGGATAACCCAAGTGTGATGACTGCAGCAGGGTAACACGAACATCTGGTTCAAGGCTCCAGAGAGCACCCCTGTATTAGCAGGCTATAACTCATACCACACTTTTCGGCCATCTAACCTGGACCAGAACACCAAAGGCGGAGGTTTGTCCATATTCATTAAGGATATCCACACCTCCAGGCTAGTTTTTCAGCATAATGCATCCGAGGATATCCAAGTGCAACTAACTCTGGGCAAAACTGCAATCCAAATTGTAGCTTGCTACAGATCCCCCACCATGCCCCAAGATTCCCACTCCTCTTTTCTTGATGTACTGGAAAATATTAGGGTTCAAACAAACACCCTAATAATGGGCGATTTCAACTACCCCACCATTAACTGGGAAAACTACTCGTGTACCAAATCCTTCACACAATGCTTTCTGGAATTCATAAACTCCATTGCCCTGGATCAACTTAACCACACCCCCAAGGGCAACAATATCCTAGACCTAGTCATTACCAACATGAGTGACCGGTGTTCCACACCTTAAGTCAACTCCTCGTTGGTCCAATCTGACCATAAGCTAATCACCCTTGATATCCACATCCCGCCCCCACCCCCTATTAAGAAAACCACGGTAAAAAATTTCTCCAAAGCCAACTTCATGCTTCTTAAGACAGAAGTGGTGAACTTCATGACACCCATGCAGTTGGACAATACAGTTACGACTGCTGAATCCTACACAAATGCATTCTATAAGCACTTACACGAGTGCAGGGATCGTGCTATCCCAAACAGAACCAAGATGCTATCCTCCAAAAAAAGGAAGCCAATCTGGTGGTCCCATGCCATAAACAAACTGTACAACAGAAGGATGAAATTGTTGCAAAAGAGAGTAAAATCATATGAGTGAAGGAGCTCCCTGGTCAGCCTCAGTAAGAAGATGAGATCCCTTCTAAGATCCTCTAAAGCTAGCTACGAAAACAAAATCGCCACTGATTCGAAGGACAACCACAAAGCATTCTATAGCTATGTCAAGAATCTCAATGGCAACACCCATATCTGCTATGAGTTACAGCACAACGACACAAAAATTACAGAACCAACTGATATTGCCAACATCCTGGCATACAGGTTCAGTGCTAACCCCCCCCCCCCACCCCCACCCCCTAAAGGGCCTATATCTATACAGGAAGAATGCCGAGTCCCTGTAATCACAACTTCGCAGGTAAAAGCTGCACTCTCTAAAGCCAAAAACACAGCATCCATGGGACCAGACAACATCTCAGGCTGCGTTTTACACGAACTTAAGAACGAACTGGCTCCCCACCTAAGCACCATGTTCAATCATAGCCTCACATCAGGCTTTCTGCCCACTGAATGGGGTACAGCAACAGTTATCCCACTCCACAAAGGGGGAGCCACCACTGATCACAGGAACTATTGCCCTATTAGCCTGACGAGCCTGGTCTGCAAGGCCATGGAACATATCACCATGGAACTCATAAACAAAGATACTGGTAACCCGCAAACTCTGGATCCCACCCAGTTCGGGTTTGTGAAAGGCAGATCATGCCTCCTGAACCTGATCGACTTATTTGAGGCAGTCACCAATGCTGTAGATGAGGGTAAGGTGGTTCACACAGCTTATCTTGACCTCGCCAAGGCTTTCGACACCACCCCCCATTCTGAAATTATAGCTAAACTCACTAAACTAGGTATAAATCCCTATGTCACAAGATGGGTTGCCAACTGGTTCACTGACAGAATCCACACTGTAAAAGTTGCACACTCCAAATCTGACCGCAAACCAGTGACAAGTGGAGTACCACAGGGTTCAGTCCTGGGACCTCTCCTGTTTGGTATCTATTTCTCTGAAGTACAGGCTAACACAGAAGGCCTCGGGCTAACGAAGATCACAGATGACTGCAAACTAGGAACCATAGTAGAGTCCCCAAATTATGTGGAAATCCTACAGAAGGGTCTTGCTGAGAAAGATGCCTGGTGTCAGAGCCATGGCCTCAAGCTCAATGCCAAAAAGTATATTGTCATCCCCTTTGGTAAAAACTCTGTACCCATGAACTACTACATAGACAGCAGTCTGCTTAACACCGAATGTGTGATAAGAGATCTTGGGACCCAAGTGGACAGTAGTCTGTCCTTTGACAGTCACATTGCCACAGTAGTCAGGAAGTCCTTCTACGTAGCACACCTCATCATAAAAGGGTTCTCATCCAGGAAAAAAGAGGTCACTGATCCCCTCTACTCAACACTCATTAGACCCATTATAGAGTACAATGCCCCTTTTGGAATGTACCTCACAAGACATCTGCAGCAGCTGGAAAGGCCACAGAAGTACCTCACAAAGAGGATTATTGGCCTCAAACAGATGCCCTACACTGACCATCTCAAAAAACTCCAGCTTACTCCAAGGTGATCTTTGCCTAACATATAAAGCTATGTCAAACCCAGAACTGTTGGACATGCTACACCTAAAGAAATCCCAATCTCTCCGAGCTACACGGTCTAGAGACCAAAACCTTGTCACCACAATAAACAGGACATGCTGGAGGGACAGATTCCTGTCCCAGAGACTTCCCATACTCTGGAACAGGCTACCCATTTACATCAAGCAAAGTTCTTCATTAGCACTCTTCAAGAAAAATCTTGATCAGTGGATGGGAAATAGGAAATACACCCTGGGGATCACTTCTATGTCTCCGCTCGACAATGGTACAGGAAAATAACTTTCTTGGATGGCGTAAGCCAGGGAACCTTGTTGGCTAGGCTTACGTAGGCCCTCGGGCCAATAGCCTAGTATCTACCTATGAACCTATGTTTGCTCACATGGGGTGCTTGCCAGCATTCTTGAACCTTGAGGTCCTTTATGGTAGCCCCCAGCCCAGATCAGAGGCGTCTGCGTGCATATATTGAGCTGGTGTAGGGGGTAGGAGGGGAAGGCCTAAGTTCAATTGTACTTGTTGAATCCACTTTAACTATTGTTTTTAGGAAGGGTAGGAAGGGTATCCTCTAGAAGGGGGCTGTGTTGGGACCATACATTCTTAGATATCATTGTAGCTTCCTCATGTGCATCCTGGCTAGTGGTAGCATAGGTACAGTGGCTGCCATAAGCCCCAGAAGTCACATGAACTGTCTTGCTGACAGTGGGTGGGTTTGGAGAAGGTCCTGGTAGTGGTTTTGTAGGGAAACCAGTTTGTCCTGAGGAAGGAAGGCCTCCATCAGGTCTGTCCGAATCATGCATCCCAGGAAAAAGATCTTATCCTATTCTGGTGAAAGGGAAGACTTGGCGAGGTTGAGGGTGAACTCCAACCCTTGTAGCAGAGACATGGAGAACTGCAGATGGTTTCTAAAGGTGTTTTCTTTTTCTGCAAGAATAAGAATATTGTCCAGGTAAGGATAGATTTGAATGCCCTTTGTCCTGCAGTAGACTACGGCGGGAGCTAAGCATTTGGTGAAGACCCTGGGTGCAGTAGATAAACCAAAGGGCAAGGCAGTAAACTGAAAGTGAGAACAGGGCCCAGCAAAACTTAAGTACTTCTTGTGGGCGAGATGTATGGGGATGTGAAGATAAGCCTCCTTCAGGTCCAGAGTGGCCATGAACACTTTGGGTGGCAGTAGTGGAAGTAGGGTCTGGAGGAAGAGCATGCTGAAGGAAGGGACTTTTAGAAAGAGGTTTAAGAAAGAAATCCAGGATTGGTCTCCACGGTCCGTCCTTCCTTGGTACTAAGAACAGCCTTGAGTAGAAAACTCTCCCTTCTTGGCCTAAGGGGACAGGCTCTATGGTTCACTGAGCCAGTAGGTCCTGGATAATGTGAGGAATAAGGTGCAGTTGATTCTTGGGTGGGAATGGAATGCCCTGTGGTGTGGGCCTTTCCTGCAAAGATAGGAAATACCCTTTTTCCACTACTGCCAGAAAGAACCCAGTGGTCTGAGGTTATTGTTTTCTAAAAGGGCAGACAGTGGGAGAGACCGGATGAAAGGGGGAAGTGGGCAAGGCAGTCACACATTGTTGGTATTATTTCTGTCCCAAAAGGACAGTCTGTGGGTAGGCTGAGATGAGGCGGGCCTTGGAAGAAGTTTGCCTCCTGGCTCCTTTCCTATACATGGAAGGGGTGGCAATGGGAGGGGGTGCTTCTGACATAGTTAGTCTTAGCCAGGTAGTTTCTGTACAATTTTGGTATTGGAGACACCAGAAGGTGCGTAATACCTTGGAGATTCTTGCTCTTCTCCTGAAGGTTCTTAACAGTTCTGCTGACTGTTTACCAAAAGGAGGTTATCATCTAGCAGGGAATCTAGAATTTTGGATTTGAAGTCTTCAGGCAATGGTTGGAACCTAGGCCATGAATATCTGGAAAGCACAGATGCAGATGCAGTAGATCTAGCAGAGGCCTCTGCTGCATCACAATTGCATCTAATGGAGTGTCTGGCTACCTGAGATGTCAGGGTCAGTTTTGATGCTGCTACTGTCTTGTTGGGAGAGTCAAGCAAGGAGGAAAGCAGAGTAGAAGCTTGGGATACCAAATCCAAGGTATACTTAATCATATGGGTTTGGTAATTAAAGGCCCTAAAGGTCAGAGTGGAAAAGGTATAAGCCTTCTTGCCAAGCCCGTCGATAATCTTGCGATCCTTGTCAGTAGGCAGAAGTGACGAGGATGGACTCGGTCTAGATTGCTTGTCTGGGGCAACAGCTATCACAGCAGGGTCCGCCAGGGGGAGTTTTACTAGAAACTTGTGGTCATCAGGCACCTTGTAGAAATGATCAGGTCTCTTTTGGGCAAGTGGCTGAGAATCAGGATTTTTAGAAGATGATGCAACTGCATCTAGGCATGCAGGGATCACTGGTGGAATGGCAGATGGGGAAGGAGATTCAACCTGCAGCAGCTCAAAATATCTTTGACTTACAGTCATTTGGGAAGTATCCCATTTAAAATATTCTTTCATTTTATAAATGGTTCTCCAAATGTAATGTCTTCTTGAGGAGAGTCTCCCTCTATATACTCTTCATCAGGGTAATATTTATTTGGGACGAGTAGGTAACAGACTCATCCAATGAAGAAGAAAAAGTCTCTTTCTGAGAAATGGGATGGAGGACTTAGGTTGCTGAGACAGGTCTTGGGCTAAGCACTGCAACAGTGGGAACTGAGGTGGTAGAGTGCCTAAGGGCCATGAAGGCCTGCATCAAAAACTGTGTAAAAGATTGCCAGTCAGGCTTGTCCCTCAGGAGAGGAGGATAAACGTTTGCTCTTTTGTTTTCTTTTTAAAGGTGTAGTTTTGGGCTTCTTCCCTGGAGATCTAATCTGTTACTCCACAGATGGGTTTAGGGACCCCTAACCCCTGATCCATCTTTAGCCACTCCAGACGTATTCCAATCCCTGGCTTCTTTTCTTGCCCATAATTTCATGCAATCTCAAGTCTTCAGCTCTCTAATATCCAATCAGGGAGGCTTCTTGTAGAAACTGTTGATGACCTCATCCACCCCCAAAGTTCTAGAGGGTCATGGTTCAATCTATTCTCCTACTTCCAAAAGTGCTAACCTTGTGCTTTAGGGTTCTGGATGTTCCCTTACTTGGACGACTAGCTCATTTCTTCCCTCTTCAAGGATGCTGTGGCACCTGACAGGCAGGTAATTGTAAATGGCTCCTTATTTGGCATGTCTCACAATGAAGTCACTTATGACCAGTACAGTAATGCCTTACTGGCTTAACACCCACATCAGTGTCTCAACAATTGTGTTGTGGTGGTTTTTACATGGTTATAAATGGTTCCCATTTCAGAGATATCAGAACTTTTGGTAAGTTTACTAGTAAGGACCTCTGCATATGTGGGTTTGTCGTGTCCTTATTTAGTGTGGGAAGTCGGTGTGCTGACAAACTGAGGGAATGGAACATTGCCCGTCCATAATGGCTGTTTCTTGACCTATGTTCTATTACAGAAGGGAATGGGTTACTCTGACAGGACTGTGTTGGTAGCGCCGAGACTATGAGGGACCTATACTTTATGTAGGCCAAGGTTGATCAATAAGGCAATGCTGCTCAGTGCACAACTGAGTTGCTCCTAAAGCAGGAGAAAAAAATTGGAAGGGCTTCACTGACAGTTGTTTAGGGAAAACTTTTTGCTTTTAGTTTGTCTGTGGTTTTGCCACCAATTTGTCTGTGTAAGGCCTTTTTATAGTATGTCAGCTTTGTTGGGGGGGGACTCTGCACCCTCTTTGCTGTAATCAGTGAACTTGGAAAGTCATGAGTCATCTATTTTCACCTGGACTTCTGAGAAATAGATTCCAAACAGTAGAGGGCCCAGCACAGAAACTTGTGATACACCACTGGCAACTGGTCTGCTGGTAGAGGTAGAATCCCCAACTTTAACTGTATGCATTCTGGTGGTGAGCCAATTGGCTACCCATTTTAGTGACATGGGTTAATTCCCAGCTGGGGGAGTGTTTCAATGATGCCTGAGTGAGGGATTGTGTAAAGAGCCTCGGCTAAGTCAAGACAGGCTATATGTATGTTGGACGGCACAGTGGTGCAGCATTTAATGTTGTCGTCTCACAGCAAGGTTCTCCAGTTTGATTCTCAGTTGGGTTGACTTCTGTGCACAGCCTGCATGTCCTCCCTGATTTTCATGTGGGTTTTTCTTCAGGTCCTCTGGTTTCCTCCCATATTACAAAGACATGCTTGTCCAAGCTGTGGAGGGCGTCCTTTTGAGTCAATTCCTTGTTCTTTATTAGAGTCTTTGCTGTATAACCTATTTATGCTTGATCATCATCAGGGTGGCTTTTTTGTGAGGAAGTTGTTTTGATCTGTACTGGTACAGCGGTCTATACATTTGTATAGGTGCGTATACACGGGGCATTTGTACACATGGGGGGCTTCTGTCTCTCTCACTATGGAGTCGCCTATGACCAAGACATTTGGTTTTGAGGTGTTCTGCCTTCAGCTTATTGGCTGAGAAACTGTAATGTGTAGTGGATTCTGCTGGGTCTGTAGTGTTTGTAGTAGGTTTTCACTTGGGAGGTCTCTGATCTTTAGGCTTAGGTTTGTGAGCTTATGTGCAAGAGGTGAAGTGTGCGTGCTGACCAACCTGTTTGATATCTGGTTTGTTGAGAGAATTCCAAATTCATAGTACAGAAATCTCACAAATTGTACTTGTTTTTAGGAATAACTGATTGTCAGTATACATGGAGTTAATTGCAGCCTTGCCCCAGGATGCCCATGTCAGGCTAGCTGCAGGAATGGTGGAAAACTGTCTGTCCATTGTGGCAGGTATACACTGTGGTAACTAGTGGGGAAGTGGGCTAGATGGGCAGGTTTTGCTGCAAGACTAACAAAAAGCGGCCCTGTGGAGGGCTAGGGACAGAAAACTGCATTGGTGCTTCACATTGCACTGCTTCCATGCAAGAACTCAGTTGTGAAATCTCTGAGCAGCTCCTGTAAACTGAGTTCAAATACTACACTTAAATAAAAGCACAGTTAAATTATTTTAAATAAAGTAACCAAAGTAACGAAGTACAGTCAGTGTGAGAAGTGAAGAAATACTTAAGATGGATACACAGAATTTCTGAAAGTAATGTACTGGCTATACTAGCTTAAACTGTGAGTGTAGGCTGCCATGTGTCTGTGTAATGTTGCCTTCAGACATGCTTATACAAGTCAAATTTGGGAGTCTGCAACTTTTACACTGTGGGTTCTGTCAGTGATCCAGTTGGCAACCCAGAATGGGTGATGGTGTCGAGCCTTGGCGAGGTCAACATCGGCTGTGTGAACTGCCTTACCCTCATCTGTGGCTTTGATTGCTTCAAACAAGTCGATCAGGTTCAGAAGACATGATCTGCCCTTCACAAACCTGAACTGGGTGTGGCCCAGAGTTTGGAGGTTACCAATGTCCAAGTTCCATGATGATACGTTCCATGGCCTTGCAAACCAGACTCGTCAGGCTAATAGGGTGATAGTTCCCAGGGTCCGTGGTGGCTCTCCCTTTGTGGAGTGGTACATCTGTTGCTGTGCTCCACTCAGTGGGTACAAAGCCCGTCGTGAGGTTATGACTGAACATGGTGCTTAGGTGGGGGGCCAGTTCATTCTGAAGTTCGTGTAGAATGCAGCCTGGGATGTTGGTCGGTCCCATGGTTGCTGTGTCCTTGGCTTTGGAGAGTGCAGTTTTTACCTGCTCAGTTGTGATTGCAAGGGCGCTGCATTCTTCCAGTATGGATATGGGGCCTCTTGGGGGTGTGGAGGGGTAAAGTCAGCACTGAACCTATCGGCCAGGATGTTGGCCAGGATCAGTTGGTTCCATAATTTTCGTGCCACTGTGCTGTAACTCAGAGCAGATCTGTGTACTTGACATAGCTATAGAATGCTTTGTGGTTTCATTACTGTTACGGTGATGGGTTTGTCATTTTAACCTAAAAAAGGCGCTATTGGGGCGGCAAGAGCCTTGGCCAGTATCCGGAATCGCAGGGATGACAGGTGTATTTGACTTGTGCTTGGGCAGACTAACTGTACATGTTTTGATATACTTGCAGGTGAAGCATTGTCTGGCCCCCAGCACTGTTTAACTACACCATCTGATGTTGAAGGAGCCTTTGCTTCTGATAGTGGAGGTGAGTGAACAGGCATAATCTGCTTAATTGCTGGTTGTGGATGTGTTTGCACCCAAGAGATGTCGTGCCTACGACTGTGGTCATGCTAACACCTAGACTTTTCAAGTGGCATAATAAAATCTGATCTGAGTCCAGCCAGTGCATCTGAGAGCCAGTTCTCATGGGTGGGGCCAAGCAAACCTGAGCTGTCTGTTATGCATTCTTGGACTTTCCAAGTAGACCATGCTGGACATGCTACACCTACAGAAATCCCAATCCCCCCAAGCTACACACTCTAGGGACCTAAACTTTGTCACCACAATAAACAGGACATGCTGGAGGGATGGATTCCTGTCCCAGAGATTTCCTGTACTCTGGAATAAGCTACCCATCTATGTCAGGCAAAGTTCCTCATTAACACACTTCAAGAAAAATCTTGATAAGTGGATGGGAAATAGGAAATACACCCCGGGGATCACTTCTGTGGCTCTGCTTGACAGGGGTACAGAAAATTAACTTTTTTGGGTGGCATAAGCCAGGAAACCTTGTTGGCTAGGCTTACTTAGGCCTTTGGGACGATAGCCTAGTACCTACCCATCTATGAACCTAAAAAAGAGACGACCTAGCTTCTGGGGACTGACAATAACAACTCCGATTCCTGGAGCCCAGATGGGTGTCTGGTGGAGCCCGGTCCACCCTTGACTTCTGAACTAACAGACGTCTGAGTAATCTCTGCGGACATGCCAGCTGGTACTTCAAAAGTGGCTTCCTCGAGGGAAAACACCAAAGTAGACTGCTCTTGCAGACGTCCCTCAACCCCTACATCGGTGGCTGGTGGGGCAGCCAACAACAGAGAGGCAGATGTAGTAGGCCGTGAAAGCTTGGCCTTTTTCCTTGGTAGTTTCACTTGGGTGGCCGACTCAGGATCCATCCTTAATGCTAACTTTTTAAGCCTCTGATTTTCCAATATAAATTGAAGACAGCTAGATGGCTCCTAAGTGCTTTAAGGATGAAGGATTGGCAGATGGCGCAGAAGGTATGGTCATGTTCCCAGCCTAAACAGAATATGTAACAGTCATGGGAGTCCTTATGTGGAATTTGATGTCCACATCGGCATTTACCCTTCTTAGCGGATATTTGCTAACACCAAATAAGCAAAAAAAAATTTTAAGTGATACATTTAAAAAATTCCCCAACGGGGTACTTGGCTTTAGATGTCTTAAAGGTAGAGGAGTGATGCGATCGACCTGACGAAAAATCCGCGGTGGTGCAGCGGTAGCGTTGTTGCCTCACAGCAACAGGTTCTCCCGTTCGATTCTCGGCTGGAGTGCGGGGAGTGCCTTCTGTGTGGAGTCTGCATGTCCTCCCCGCGGTTGGGTGGCGTTCGAAAGACATGCGTAAGGGCGTGCCTTCGAAGATTGGACGTCGAGCTGGAACCTCGGTGTTCATGAAAATCTACTGCCAATCATTAGCAGACTGGAGTTCCTCTGTGGTGACCCCTAACCGGGAAAAGCCAAAAGACAAACAACAACAACAAAAGTTGAGGTCTGTGCGTGTAGACATCACATTTAAGGCCCCTGGTTTATACGGCCCGACATCCCACGCACCAACATCAACCAGGCTTAAGCTTTTGTATAGGAGCCGATGTTCTAGTCACCTGAGGTGGAGAATCCCCCACAGTAAGAATACTGCAACATGGGAATAGGACATTACATTTTCAGCAGTAGTGAGATAAACTAAAGCTACAGCTGTTGGGTCACGTTTGAGAACAGTGTATAAAAAACTTGAAAAAAAAAAAGTTGTGCAAAACCTTACCATAATCATAGATGTTCTCTTCCATGTTGCAGTATTTTGCATATGGGTTTACCCCTTCAGTCTCACATATATATGGCCAGTATCCAAAAGCTTTCAGTCCCTCTGTGGTGCGTCAGGTGTGGAAGATATTTAGTGGGCCCATCAAGGTGACGTCGGCACGCACCAGCCCTTAGAACAGTAGCCCCAATCAGAGCCAGTCCTGTAAGGGAAATGCCATATCATTGCCATCCAGAAAGGGAAGCTACTAACTGACAAGAGAGGAAGGAGGGTGGGAAGGAATACTGCAATATGGAAGAGGACATCAATGGTTATGGCAAGATTTTACACAACTTTTCTATGTCCTTCTATTCTCATGCTGCAATATTCTGCATATGGGTGAGTACCAAAGCTCACCGAGGTTGGGGAGGTGGTCTAGAGGCAGATTCCAGGAATCGATGAAGGTCAGCCCTGGCGAACCCTGCCGTGGACCTGGAGATGAGGTCAAGCTTGTAGTGCTTGGTGAAGGTGTGGAATGAGGACCAAGTAGCAGCTTCCAGGGTAGAAGAGGTATCCAAACCCTTGAAGAAGGCTCCTGAAGATGCTATTGCCCTTGAGAAATGAGCTTTAACTGTCCCTTGCAGGAACTTATCATAGAACTGGTAACAGACGGTAATGGCTTTGGAGATCCAAGTAGAAATAGTCTGAAGGGTAACAGCCTTCCCCAGAGCTCTAGGGTGAAAGGATACGAAGAGTTGGTCACTGTCTGGCAGACTTGGTGTTGTGCAGGTAGAATCTGATCTGTCTGTGAACATCCAGGGAATGCTGCACCCTCTCACTGTCTCGTCGGTTTGGAAAAAAACTGGTAGCTCTATGGCCTAATCAAGGGACATGTCATTGACTACCTTAGGCATGAAGAATGGATTTGTGGAAAACTAGACAGGGAGGAGTAGCCATAAGGGCATGGAGTTCGGACACCCTCCTGGCTAAGGTTAGAGCTACAAAAACAGTTTCCCATGGGCAGTGCTTTAAATAGGCTTTGTTTGCTGTCTCAAAGGGAGGTAGCATAAGCTTCTATAGCATGTAGTTGAGGTCCCGAGGAGGGGGAATGGGTTTCCTGGGGGGCCTAAGGTGCAGTACCCCTTTGAGGAAGAGTTTGCAAGTGAGTCTGGATGCCAATAGGGGATTCAAAGGCAGGCAAGCAGAAATAGGTAGGCTTTGATGAATTAATAAGCTAGTCCTGACTGCAGTAGCTCACACAAATAGGACACCACTACAGGAAGTTTGCTGAGAAGAGGATCCAGCTCTCTTATGACACCAGGTAGTGAATCGTTTCTATTTGGAGAGAGATGATTTTCCTAGTATTAGGTTTCAAGGGCTCCTGCAAAACATTGAGCATGTTCCTCATTGTAAAGGTGTCTAAATGGGATCAGAATCCTATTAGCCACAGGGTAAGGTGCAGCATCTGCTACTGTGGATGGATTAGTGACCCCTTGTGCTGTGTAATGCGGTCCACTCTGGGGGATAATTTGTGGTGATTGCCCTTGGACAAATGTAGGAGTAAAGGGAACGAGTGCTGTCTATGCCAGTAGGGATTCATCAACAAGATTTTCAGGTAGTCCTGCTGAATTTTTAGCAGGACCTTCTGAATGAGTGGGAAGGGAGGAATGCATATAGATATTTCTCCTTCCATGAAATTGGTTTCGGTGTCCTGATGGAAAAGCCAGGAAGTTGCCTGTTGATGGTGGAGGCAAACAGGTCCATTTGAGGTATACCACGATTGTGGACCAGATCCAGGAAGACATCTCTATGCAGAATCCATTTGTGACTGTTTGTGCTGATTCTGCTCAAATAATCTGCCTGTTTGTTGTGGAGGGAATGTAGGTTGCCTGCAGGGTGATTTCCTGTGAGGTAGCCAATTCCCATAACAAAAGGAGCTAACCTACAGAGCAGGTAGGACTTGGTCCCTCCCTGTTTGTTAATAAATGACAGTATAGTCATGTTGTATCTGGGTATATCAGAAGAGTACCCTGTAGAATGAAAGGTTGAAATGCTTAGAGGGCTAGACGAATTGCCCTCATCTCTCTGGCAGTGATGTGTTCTTATTTTCGGCAGTTGTGTTGCTTCCAGACTCAGTGGAGGTACCACTGCAGCTTCCTCATGTGTAGCCTTGCTAAAGGAGCATGGGTATTGTAGCTGCCATGTAGCCCAGAAGCTTGAGGTACTGCCTTGCAGTCAACTCTGAAGAGTGAAGTACCTGGAGGAGATGTTCTGACAACGAGCACACTTTTGGAGGTGGTAGGTATGCCTCCACGAGGTCGGAGTGCATTCTGAACCCTAGGAACACAATGTCCTGTGTTGGTTGAAGATGGGATTTCGGCAGATTTAACCAAAATCCCAGAGACTGCAGTAGGGTCACCACTAAGTGGATGTGACCTTGCAGTATTTTGTGGCTGGCAACCTGGATCAGTATGTCGTCCAGGTGGGGGAATATCTGTATTCCCTTTGTCCTGCAGTAAGCCACCACAAGTGCTAAGGATTTGGTAAGGACTCTGGGTGCAGTGGAAAGACCAAAGGGCAAGGCAGAAAATTGCAAGTGAGAAGAGCCCACGAAGAATCTTAAGTATTTCCTGTAGGAGGGCCTGATTGGGATGTGGAGATAAGCATCTTTTATGTCTAATGTAGCTATGAATCCCTGTGGGATAATCAGAGGAAAAAGGGCTGGTAGGGTAAAGCATTTTGAAGGTAGGTACTTTTAAGAAGAGATTTAGGTAGGAGAGATCTAGGATGGGTCGCCATGGTCCGTCTTTCCTGGGGACCAGGAAGAGCCTTGAATAGAAACCTCTTCCTTTTGCAGAGGAGGGAACTGACTCTATAGTGCCGTGGTCTAACAGTGTCTATAGTACTGGTTATAAGAGGTGCAGCTGCTGCGTAGGAGGTTGAGGAATGCCCTGCCACATGGGAGAGGAGAGCCATGACATGAAGTAGCAGTTTTGGGGGATGGACAGGACTCGCTTGCCTTTGGTGAGGACAGCCCAAAGAGGGAGACAATGAGAGAGGCAGGCAGACAGAGGTACAGTACGAGGTGGGTGGGGAGGCAAGACTGGCAGGTAGTCAAATGCCACCTGCCCTGCCCTGAAAGGGAGTTCTCTGGCTGGAAGCAGTGGATGCTCTAGGCAGAGGATGTTGTTTTCTGGTGGACTTACGAAGCCTAGGAGGAGCGGGCCAGTAGTGCTTCCTAATAAACTGTGTTTTGTAAGGATAGTTCCTGTGAAACTTAGGGACTGGTGACACCAGTAAATGTTTAAGGTCCTGCATCTCCTTTACTTTCTGTTGAAGATTTTAAGAGGTCTGCAACTTTTGAGCCAAAAAGTGCAGCATTGTCCAGGGAAGCTTTGCCCTGAAATCATCTGGCAGGGGTTGTAGGTGAAACCAAAACTATCTCCATAAGGCAGATGCTGCTGACCTGGCAGAGGATTTAGCAGCATCATAGCTACACTTGGAGTGTCTGGTGACCTGGGATGCGACAGCCAGGAGCGAGGACAGTGGATGCTTTGGCAGGGGAGTTAGGGATATCTGCCAAATGTTTGGTGGCAGACTGTAAAACCGACAAGGTGTACTTGGCCATGTGGATCTGACAGTTTGCGGCTCTGAAAGCCAAGGTAGTAGAAGTATAAATCTTTTTGCCTAATCTTTCCATCGTCTTGTTGTCCTTGTCAGCTGGGAGAATGGTGCTAGTAGGCAAGAGTTTAGTGGCTTTGTCAGTAGCAACAGATATAGTGGCTGGGTCAGTCGGTGGGCACTTTATCAGATGCTTAGCAGTGTCAGGTACTTTGTAAATCCTACCTTGGTCTGTGTGGGGCATGAGGCTGAGAGTCAGGGTTCAGCGATGCAGAAGAAAAGGCATCTTGGAAGGCAGGTAGGATGGGAGGAACAGCAGATGGGTTAAGGGTTTCCATATGAATGAGGTTGCAGTACCTCTCTTGTACCTCAGACATTTCTGAGGAATCCCATTTAAAGTGCTCCTTCATCTTGCTAATTGTCTTACTGAAGGTCAGATCTTCCACTGGAGAACCAGGGCCCAGTGACTCATACTTTGGGGATCTGTACTTCAAGGGTGAATAGAGTTGGGAGCTGTAGGAAAGAGATTCCTCAGAGGAATCTGAAAGGACCGCCTCTTCCCTGGGAGATGAATCTGTAGGCAGAAGGCTAGGGCTCAGGAGAGGTGGAGGCAGAAGTAGGTGTAGGCCTCAGTGCCATGAAGGCACTGGAAAGACTCTGGCTGAAAGCCTAACAATCAGGCATGCTTTCTGAAGATGGGGAGAGGTGTTTTCTCCCCCCCCCCTTTTTTTTAAAGAGGGGCAGTGGACATCTGTCTGGAAACCAGGGACTGCAAGGGGTCAGAAGCCTCAGACGACTCCCCATGAAATGCAGATTCCCCCCTGGCATTGGCTAGCAGAGTCGAACAGCCTCAGCGGACGTGTTCTCACCTGTGGATGGTGCGGCATCCTTAGAGGTACTGGCGACTTCCAAAGTGACAGATTCGGAACCAAATCCTGAAATCAGGCCAATGTCAGCCATAGGTTGGGAGTTTGCCAGAAGAGACTCAGCAGTAGTCGAAGGCCATAAGGTCCTGGCCTTTTCTGGCAGTTCTGTGGGGATGTCAGAACAGCCCTCCATCCTAAGTGTATGAAGTTGCAGACATTGGTTCTCGAGGAATATGTTTAAAACATGACTACACAGTTTTCTGTATGAATGCCTGGCAAATGGGGCAGGCCTTATGGTCGTGAGAGTTTCCCCAAACAGAAAAGGCACTATGGGTGTCCTTATGAGGGATCTGGGGTCCACACTGACACTTGCCTTTCTGGATGACATTAACAAGTAATAATCCAAATTAAGAGTACTGAAAAAGTTCCCCAACGGGGTAGTTATCTGAACAACGAATAAGATGTCAAGCAGTAACAGGAACACCTGGCGTACAACTGGCGGCTGAAAAGTTCTCTGGGCTGGTGCATGCCGTCACCTTTATGGCCCACGAAATCTCATCCATATCCAACGTTCCACAGAGGGATAAAGCTTTTGGATACTGTCCGTATGTACGTGAGACTGAAGGGGTAAACCCATATGCAGAACACTGCAACATGGGAACAGGACATCTATCTTCCATTTTAAAGATTATGTTTTAAGGTGTAAAACAAGCACTTCGCTTCAGATAAAAAAAAGTGTTTGCATGCATCTTTAGGCTTGTGAACACTTTTGTGAACTTTTTAGTTTTAAACACTGCTTCCCGATGCTGAAGATTAAATGTAGTAAGCCATGTTCATGGCATTAATAGTCTTCAGAGGGCAGACAGAGATTGTGTCATTCTGGGCTCCAGCTGTAATGTTCCTGGATTAATGTAGGGAAGTAATTGTAAATCAGCGATGTCATTGCCAAACTGCTAAATTAACACTTTGGCAAAAAACTGATACAGTTTTCTGACAAACTGTTACTTTAACAGTGATATCATTCATTTACAATTACTTATCTATGTTAATTCAGCATTATTAGAGCTGGAACCCGGAATGACATAACCAATCTCTGCCCTCCAAAGAATATTAATGCCATAAACACGGCTTACTACATTTAGTCTTATGCATTTGGAAGCAATATTTAAAAATGTTTTAATGCACAAGCATGAAACTACCTTTGATATCTGTATTAAAAATAAGTATTTGCATGCATGACGATGCAAGCAAACACTTTATACAAAAAAAAAAAATGTGATTTTACAGCTTTAGACATGAAATTTAAAGGCAGCTGGCTGACCATCACGAAACCTACAGGCAACAACACATCCTCTAAAGCAGAGGGAACAGGAGGAATGGGTGTGGGCTGTGGACATCCCCTCCAACAACTTCTAGTATTTTTTGAGGGAGTGACAAACATCAGTGTTTGCCCACTGAATACGCTGACATTCTAGGAATAGTCTCAGAGAGAAAGAGAACTCCCTACAGGTAGAATGAGAAATTGAGCTCACCTCTGCATCTGAATCAAAAATCAGAGGAGAGAACCCTACATTTGTCCCTCTATGTTCCTGTTCAGACTCAGAATTCTGAATCTCTTCAAGAAAAGAGATATCCCTCTTTTACCAAAATTTTGTTTACAGGCAGAATCAGTCCCAGTATACTACTCCTAAAGATATTTGAAGAGCAGACAGTTTCTTTTTGATAAGAAAAAATGTGACCAACCATGTTACCAATGGCAGCTGCAACTTCTCCAGGGATAGGGATTCTGACAAAGCACAGGGGTAGAGCATTTTGATACAAAAGGAAATCTTCCCTGATCCTTCTCCGAGGAAAGACTAGTGTCTTTTTGACCACTGAGTGGACCCCAGCAGCTGCAGAGGATGTGGCTAACCCTCACAGTCCATAGTGGGTAGGTTCTACACCACAGAGTTCCAGGGAAAGAGGAAAGTGGTTGCAGGTACAAGTGGTAACAGCAGCCTCACTCCTCTGTGGCTGCAACAAGCTGTTAAGCCTGTTGTGGTGCCAAAGGCAGTGTTTTTTAATCTTCTCTTTGTGGCTGGAAGAAACAGATAGGGGGACCGGAAGTCTGTTCCGTGGCAAAGAAAAAAAATGGTGCCTCTTTCCTGGGGAAGACAACCAACTAAATGCAAGTAAAAAATAGGAGTCATACAAAAGGAACTTTAGAACACTTTTGCAACCTCAAAAATGTAAACATTTCTCCACAGCAAAAAAAGGTTTCCATTACTTTACCCAACTTTTAAAATGACAGGAAAAAAGCACTCCCGTTTAAATGCACTACACAGTCTCATGACAGTGTATTAAAACCTCAAACTCCTACCTTTAAAATAACTCTTCTGAAAAAGAACATGATAAATATTTAAAACTGGAAGTCTCCTCTCCCAGTAAGTGGACAGCATCAACTGGACTGTTCCTCAAAAGCTTTGCAGGAACAACTTTTTGGGGGATAGTAAAGCTCTGAAGGGCTTATCGCTCAGAGTTGTTTCAGTCAGTTCAGTTAGAGCTTCCTGCCATTTGGGTGTGTGGAAGGAGCTCTGAAGCTTTGGAAGCTGGCCTGCTGTTATACCCTTGGCAAGATATAACCCAAACAGCAAAGGCCACTACAGCAGTGATTGATACGAACAGCAGGTGGCTGCTTCAAAGATGTCATTGAAAAGTGAAATCTGAAAAAGGGTAGTGGAAGAAGACATTGCTCTGGTGGGACTGAGCTCTGGGTCCGCCAGACAAAGGTTTATTATGAAGTTCATAAAATGAACGGAATTGCGTAACCACCTTGAAAGGATGACTTTGCTTACTTTTTCTTACTCAATTTATTCTGTGTAAAGGAAATTAATAACTTATCACACTTCTGAAAAGCAGCAGTCCTACAATGGCAAACACTTAACTGTCTTGTGCATACAGTATGCAGATGGTATTCTCTCTTATTTTTATAATTTAGAAAAAATACTACTAATGGATGGGCTGAAAAAAGAAGTTATGTACTCACCATAACGTTCCATCTGAGTAGTTACACTTCATTTTTCAGCAACCTGTGGGTATTCGGATCCATATCGGATCCGAGCCGGCAACTTTTCAAGCATCTGCTCCAAGCCCCTCCCCCTTACCCATAACCCATCACCATTTCCTACCTTCCCTCAGATCGAGTTTGCCACTACTCAACCAATCAGAACCATGAACAGGTTCGGGGGAAGGAGGGTGGGACGGTTGCAGAAAAATGAAGTGTAACTACTCAGATGGAATGTTATGGTGAGTACATAACTTCTTTATCTGAAGTAGTTAACTTCATTTTATCTGCAACCTGTGGAACAGAGTCCTCAGCTACTTAAACTTCTGGGAGGCCCCCATGGAAGGATACTCCTGAGCACTGCAGAGCCAAAGGATGCTCTCCCTCTGGAGATCAAATTCAACTTATAATGAGAAATGAAGGTATGTGACCTTGCCCAGGTTGCTGCCGCACAAATGTCATCCAGTGAAACCCTAGACCAAAAGGCAACAAAAGTCGCCATAGAACTGGTAGAATGAGCTTTAACAGGACCAGGTGGGGACAGACCTTTGTCTTTATAAATTTGCAAAATACATTATGTAATCCATCTAGCTAAGGAAACCTTGGAAATGGCTTTGTCCAGAAAGGGTTTAGAAAAGGACACAAATAACTGGTAAGACTTACGGAAGGGCTTTGTTCTGTGTAAATAAAAACAAAGCTGTCTAAGAACATCCAGCAAATGCAGCTTATATTTACCCTTGTTCTGAAAATTTGGGAAGAAAACAGGCAGGTTAATTGTTTGATTAATGTTTGACTCAGAAGCTACTTTTGGTAGAAAGGAAGGGTTCGTGCGGACAGAAACCCTGTTTGTATGGAAGATAAAGTAAGGGGGAACGGCAGACGAAGCTTGAATCTCAAAAACCCTCCTAGCTGACTTAATGGCCACTAGGAAGGCTATCTTCCAGGATAAGAACTGCAAATCGACTGATACAGCAGGTTCAAAGGAGAGAGCAACTAAGGCCTGCAGAAAGTACAGTTTTGTACCTACCATAAATGTAGATGTCCGATAGGTATGCATCTGCAGTCCTAACATATGGGTTGTCCTGCCTCAGGCAGCCCTTCTGTCGGCCGGATTCCAAAGTCTGGGTCTGGCCTCGGCTGATGTCGCACTTCACCCGACGTCATAGCTGCTGTTTATAGGGTATAAAGGCATCAGCCGACGCCATTTTCCTCAGTGTTTCTTGCCCCAGATGCCAGGAGCCCTCTAGGAAGGCTAAATTTGGATAAATGCAAATAATTCCAAACAGTAGAGAGCAAAAGTACAGTTTTGTACCTACCATAAATGTAGATGTCCGAACTGGATAGCATCTACAGTCATAACAACAGGGTTGTCCTGTCGTCAGGCAGCCCTTCAGTCGGCCGGATTCCAAAGTCCGGGTCCGGCTTCGGCTGATGTCGCACTTCACCCGACGTCATCTCTGTTGGTCTTCGGGTATAAAGGCACCAGCCGACGCCATTTTCCTCAGTGTTTCTTGCCCCAGATGCCAGTTGCCCTCTTGAAGGCTAAAATTTGGATAAATGCCAATGTTTCCAAAAAGATAGAGGTAAACACAAAAATAAGCATGTATGTACATATATACAAACAAATACACCATAAAAGACTCCCCCACCAGCTAGCTATTAGGAGGGTAAACACCCTAGGAGTACCACAGAGGGGAAGGAGGGAGGGTAATCCTGACTGCAGATGCTATCCAGTTAGGACATCTACATTTATGGTAGGTACAAAACTGTACTATGTCCTTCATGGATGCATCTGCAGTCATAACAACTGGGTAGAATACCATAGCCAACTAGGGGAGGAGGAAAAACTAGATTATGGTGTGTTTAAGATCCCTTGCAGTACAGCAGTGGCAAACCCTGCTCGGGATCTGGAATATAGAGGCAAATTATAATGCTTGGCAAATGTATGCACGGAGGTCCAAGTAGCCGCCTCAATAATGTCTTTGGTTGCCACTCCTCGTAAGAAGGCTGTGGTAGTGGCTGTTGCCCTTGTAGAATGAGGTCTTATGTTCTGTGGAATTGGTTTTCCATGGAAGGAGTAACAGAATCGTATGCAATTTCCTATCCATTTGGAGATTGTCTGTTTGGAAATAGCTTTTCCTTCCCTTCCTGTTGCATAGGCTACAAAAAGCTGGTCAGTTTTTCTGGTACTTTTTGTTCTGTCCAGGTAGTAGCGTAGCTGTCTATGTATATCCAAGGTATGCAGAATTCTTTCCCCTCTGTTTTGTGGGTTGGGAAAGAAGGTAGGTAGGTGGATTGCCTGGTTTAAAGACACTCTGGATACCACCTTAGGCATAAATGTAGGATTAGTCCTCATGGACACTCTCATCTTGGTGGAAGATTAGGAAGGGCTGTACTGCCATTAGGGCCTGAAGTTCAGAAACCCTCCTGGCTGAGGTTATTGCCAGTAGGAAAGCAGTTTTCCACGATAGATGCTGTAGGTCTGCTGTTGCTGCTGGTTCAAAAGGTGATAGTGTCAGCTTTTCTAGCACAAAGTTCAAGTCCCAAGCTGGCAATGGTGGTTTCCTTGGAGGTTTTACATTCTTGATTCCTCTGAGGAACTGCCTGAGTAAAGGATGTGAAAAGACAGGTGGATCAAAGCTGTATTCTGCTGATATAGCTGATGCATGTATCTTGATGGAGGAGTAGGACAGGCCTGTATGTAGAAGTTCTGCCAAATACTCCAGAATGTTAGGCATATCTATGTTTGACACATCTTTCCCTCTTTCAGTACTCCAAATGACAAACCTTTTCCATTTTCCTGCATAGTTCCTTCTTGTTGAAGGTCTGCGGGCTTCAAGAATAATATCTTTAACTCTTTGGGAAAGTTCTGGATTAGCTGTTGCTATGTGATGTTCCATGCAGTCAGTTGCAACGTTTTTAGGTTTGGATGCATGATGCTGTAGTTGTTCTGAGTTAACATCAAAGGCATCAGGGGTATTGGCCACATATTGCTCCGAGACATGCTCCTCAGCAGTGGGTACCAGTGTTGTCTTGGCCAGTTTGGAGCTATCAGGATTATCCTTGGACGTTCTTCCTTGATTTTTAGTAATACCTTGTGTATCAAGGGAAGAGGTGGGAATGCATATGCTGTTAGGCCTTTCCAGCTGAAGGAGAGCGAATCCACTTTCCATGCCAGTGGGTGGAATGTCCTTGTGCAGAATTTTTTGAGCTGGTGATTGAGAGGGGAAGCGAATAGATCTATCTGAGGCATTCCCCATTTCTTTGAGATGGTCTTGAAGATGTCCGGGTGTAGCATCCATTCGTGGGCATCCGATGTGGTTCTGCTTAATATGTCTGCTAGAGTATTCTCCTTTCCCGGTACAAATATTGCCTGTAACTGGATGTTGTAGCTGAGTGCCAGGTTCCACAGCTCCAAAGTCATTCTGCATAGGGGGTATGAATGAGTGCCTCCCTGTTTGTTGATGTACCACATGACTGTGGTGTTGTCTGTCCTTATCATCAACTGGCCCTCTTTGAGAAATGGTTTGAACTTTTGGATTGTCAGTTTTACTGCCAGCATTTCTTTTAGGTTGATGTGCAGGTGAAGTTGATCCTGCGTCCACAATCCTTGCACGCATATGTCCAGCATGTGGGCCCCCCATCCTAGGTCTGAAGCGTCTGTTGTGATGGTCTGGTTTGCTTGACATCTGCGAAAGGGTAGACCTGGGTTTGACTGGCATGCTTGAGCCCACCATAGGAACTCCTGTTTTAAGCATGGAATTAGTGGAATTTCTGTTTCTAGGCTGTGCCTGTGTTGGGACCATAAATTCTTGAGGTACCACTGTAGTTTTCTCATATGTAGTCTGGCAAGTGGGACCAAGATTATGCATGATGCCATGAAGCCCAAGGCCTGCAGTACTTTTCTTGCTGTTAACTTGTTCTGTTTTGTTAGAGCCAAGAAGTAAAGAGGGAGTTCTTTTTGTTTTTCTGCAGTTAGGAATGCCATTTGTCTTACTGTGTCCAATTCAGCCCAAGAATGTCCTTGTTTGGGATGGTATCAGCCTTGATTTTTGTAAATTGACTGTGTATCCCAGTGCTTGTAGCAAGTAAATGACCCTTTGTAAATCTGTTGTCAGCTTGCTTTTGCTGTCCCCTTGTATTAGGCAGTCGTCCAGGTATGGGTAAATTTGAATTCCCTGTAGTCTGCAGTGGGCGATTACTGATGCCAGGCATTTTGTGAATACTCTGGGCGCAGTAGATAAGCCAAATGGCAATGCTGAGAATTGATAATGCTCTGATCCTGCAAGAAATCTGAGGTATCTTCTGCAGATTGGTCGAATGGGGACGTGCAGGTATGCCTCCTTGAGATCTAGAGTTACCAGCCAACACTCCTTGCCCAGCATGGGAAGAAGTTGCTGTAGGGTCAGCATTTTGAATTTTGGGACAATGATGTATGTATTTAAGGTGGACAGGTCGAGAATAGGTCTCCAACTTTTTTCCTTTCTTGGAACTAGGAATAGTCTGGAGTAGAATCCCTTTCCTTGTTCTGTTGTTGGCACTCTTTCCACAGCTCTCATGTTTGCCAATTGCATTATCTGTTGTAGAGCCTCTGTTTTTTGATTTGGAGGTAGGTTTGGCATTCCTCTTTTGACTGGTAAAGTGTGGAAGTGGAACCGGTAACCTTGATCTATGGTTTGTAAAATCCACTTGTCTTTTGTGATATAGTGCCAGTTCTTCGAAAATAAGGTTAATTTGCCGCCTAATGGAGCTGCTATTTGTTCCCTGGTAGGTGGATTTAGAGGTAAGTCACTGTGGTTGTGTTGTTGTAGTGGCAGTGGTTGTGTCTGTGCCTCTGTTGTTACCTTGCCACTGTCGTCCTCTGTAGACACCTCCTCTGGATTGGTTTCTGCCTCTGGAACGTCTATTCCTGCCCCTTTGGGATCTTGTGGAGTCAGGAAAGGACCAATTTTTGGCAGGCCAGTTCCTGCTAAACCTTGGGGGTTGAACCTGCAAGAAATCTTTAACCGTTTGAACAGATTTTGCCTTTTCTTCCATTTTCTTCATTACCTGCTGGGCAGGTGTACCAAACAAGCTGGTCTTATCCATAGGAGCATCTAATAACTTTGCTTTAACATGATCCGGTAAGGCTTGTTCCTTTAGCCATGCATGTCTTCTTATCACTGTGCCAGTCATGGCTGATCTAAATGAAGCCTCCAGTGCATCATAGCCACATTTTAAGGAATGGTTACTAACCTGTTGTATGTTATTTACCATTTCTAATACATATTTCTTATCAATAGAGTCATCAGAGGATAGCTTTTTTGTTAACTGATCAAGCATAAACTCTTGGTATTGTATCATGTGAAACTGACAGTTTAAAGCTCTAGCTGAGAGAGTAGCTGAGGTGTAGACCTTTTTGCCACATCTGTCTAATGACCTGGCTTCCCTTTCAGAAGGAATAGGGTTTTTAGCTGTGGTCGAGGCTACTGCCCTGGGACCCTGGGATATAGTTTCGGGGTCTGCAAGTGGGGCCTTGTAAAGGTGGTGATGAGTGTCTGGTACCCTGTAAAATCTGTCTGGTTTGGCAGGGGCTGGAGGTAAAGAATCTGGTGCAGAGCAGACATCATTGAAGGCATCGTCCACCACAGAGAGGACAGGAGGTATAGCTAAGGGCCTGTGCTGTGGAAGGTGCAGAAAGGTCCTAAGTCTTTATCTGGAGTCTGAGAAATCCTGCTGCTGCCATTGGAACTGCTCTCGCATGGCATGTAAGGTTTCCCCAAAGGAGAATTCTTCTGGTGGAGAAGCAGCTGGAATGGATTCTTCAGCATCTGAGTCTTCATAATTGGAGAAAGGAGCCTCTGGCTGGTCTGTTATGTCTGATTCATCGGCAGAATCATCAGAGGACACAGGCTCGGGGGGCTCTGCCCTAGGTCTCTTCTCTCGGGGCTGAGAGGCCCTGTCTGGGTGAGATTGAGATCCCCTAATTAATGAAATTAAATCTTCTGCCAGAGTAAGCATTTGAGAACTAGCAGAGGGCCTGGTTGTAGGGGGTTTAACAGGCACTGTTTTAGTAGTTTTGGCTGCTTTAGCCCTGGCAAAGGCCTTAATGGACATGGCTGCTGGAGGCCTAGCAGCACCACGTGCTGGGGTAGAGACATCCAAGGGAATGGTGTCTGATAAGTCAGTGGCAACCACCGTAGTGGATAAAATTTCTGAGGCCGATTCAAGAGAAGTAGCAGGGGCCTCAGTGGTAGTGAAAGATTCAGCTGTACTTAGATCAGTTTTCTCGGTTTCGGCCGAAACCGAGACACTCATGTTTGCTTAACCATGGTTTCGGCCGAAACCGCGGACGCGAGTGTCGGTCTTTATCTTTGCGTTTTTAGCAGTTTGGGTAGTCGGAGGATCCGGCGGCATAATATACGCAAAATCAGAACCGAAAAACTGTTCAGCAAACTCCGACCGACGCCTAAGCGTGTCGGTTGAATGAAGCACAGGCGAACAGGCTGCTACGTCGTGGGCTGGGCCTAAACAAGGCAGACAATAAGAGTGAAATCTTTATGAGGTATTTGTTTCCCACAGGTTAAACAATTATTAACTTTTTTGACATCGGCTGAGGCAAGAAAGAGTCCCCAACGGGGTACTTAGCTTTAGAAGTCTTCGAAGTAGTATTCGGTAGAAGTAATCTCTGGATCCGACCGACCGGCACTTGCGAACAGCTTCTGCTTCGCCACGCGCAAGAAAGACTGAGGAAAATGGCGTCGGCTGATGCCTTTATACCCGAAGACCAACAGAGATGACGTCGGGTGAAGTGCGACATCAGCCGAAGCCGGACCCGGACTTTGGAATCCGGCCGACTGAAGGGCTGCCTGATGACAGGACAACCCTGTTGTTATGACTGCAGATGCATCCATGAAGGACATCAATATAAGAATATATATATATATATATATATATATATATATATATATATATATATATATATACATATACACATATACAAACAAATACACCATAACAGATTCCCCCAGCTAGCTAAAAGAGGGGTAAATACCCTAGGAATACCACAGAGGGGAAGGAGGGTGGGTAATCCTGACTGCAGATGCATACCTATCGGACATCTACATTTATGGTAGGTACAAACCTGTACTATGTCCTTCAAGGATGCATCTGCAGTCCTAAGATATGGGTAGAATACCATAGCCAAACTGGGGGAGGAGGCACTAAGAAAAAGATGGTGTAGTTAAGATCCCTTGCAAAACAGCAGTTGCAAAACCTGCTCGGGATCTAGAATATAAGGGAAGATTATAATGCTTGGCAAATGTATGCACGGAGCTCCAAGTAGCAGCTTCTAAAATGTCTTTGGTAGCCACTCCTCGTAGGAAAGCTATAGTGGTGGCTGTAGCTCTTGTGGAATGAGGTCTGATATTTTCAGGACTTGTCTTTCCATGAAAAGAGTAGCAAAATCGAATGCAATTTCCCATCCATTTTGAGATTGTCTGTTTTGAAATTGCTTTTCCTTGCATTCCTGTTGCATATGCTACCAGAAGCTGGTCAGTTTTTCTGCTGGTCTTAGTTCTGTCTAGATAGTAGCGTAATTGTCTGTGCACATCCAAGGTAGTAGTCTTTCCCCCCTGTTCTGTGGGTTGGGGAAGAATGTAGGTAAATGAATCGCTTGGTTCAATGATACTCTGGAGACCACTTTTGGCATAAAGGTAGGGTTAGTTCTCTGAGAGACTCTGTCCTGATGGAAGATAAGGAAGGGTTGTACTGCCATTAATGCCTGTAACTCAGATACCCTTCTTGCTGAAGTGATTGCTAGCAGGAAAGCAGTTTTCCAAGACAAGAATTGTAATTCTGCTGTTGCTGCTGGTTCAAAAGGAGGAAGTGTTAACTTTTCCAGCACAAAGTTGATATCCCATGTAGGTAAAGGTGGTTTCCTTGGAGGTTTTACATTTTTAATTCCTCTCAAGAACTGCCTTAGTAGAGGATGAGAGAAGACAGGAGGATCCATATTGTATTCTGCTGAAATTGCTGATGCATGAATCTTAATGGAGGAGTAAGACAGGCTATTGTGGAACAGTTCTGCTAAATATTCCAGGATGTGTGCTATGTTTGCCAATGAGACATTTTCTCCCTTTGCTGCACTCCAAATGAGGTATCTTTTCCACTTGGCTGAATAAGTCTTCCTTGTGGAAGGTCTGCGTGCCTCCAGGATAATGTCCTTAACCCTCTGGGAAAAACCTGGGTTATTTTGTTTTATGCAATATTCCAAGCAACTAGCTGCAGTGTTTTCAAGTTTGGATGTAGGATCTTGTAGTTGTCCTGTGTTAGAAGTAAGGGACATAGAGGTAGAGGCCATGGGTGTGTCCGAGACATGCTTCTCAGTAGCGGGTACCAATGTTGCCTCGGCCAGTCTGGAGCTATCAGGATTACCCTTGGCTGATCCTCTCTGATCTTCAGTAGTACTTTGTACATCAAGGGAAGAGGTGGAAATGCATATGCTGTCAGGTTTTTCCAGCTGAAGGAAAGGGAGTCCACCCTCCAAGCAAGTGGGTGGTATGCTCTTGTGCAGAATTTCTTCAATTGGTGGTTGTGTGGGGAGGCGAACAGGTCCATCTCTGGTAGTCCCCATTTCTTTGTTATGGTTTTGAAGATATCTGGATGCAGCATCCATTCGTGAGCATCCGAGGTAGTTCTGCTTAAGGTGTCTGCTAGAGAATTTTCTTTTCCTGGTACAAATCTGGCCTGAAGTTGAATGTTGAGATTCAGGGCCACATTCCACAGGTCCATCGCCATCCGGCATAGAGGATATGAATGTGTACCTCCCTGTTTGTTGATGTACCACATGACTGTGGTATTGTCGGTCCTTATCAGTAGATGACCCTGTTGAAGGAGTGGTCTGAATGCCTGGATCGCATGTTTCACTGCCAGCATCTCCTTTAGATTTATGTGTAGATTCAGCTGGTCTTGGGTCCATAGGCCTTGAATACACTTGTCCACCATGTGTGCCGCCCATCCTAGGTCTGAGGCGTCCGTGGTGATGGTCTGGCTTGGATGAGGTTTGTGGAAAGGCAAGCCTCTGTTCCACTGACAGGCCTGAGCCCACCACAGGAATTCTTGCTTCAAGCATGGAATTATTGGAATCTGGGCTTCTAGACTGTGCTTGTGTTGAGACCATACATTCCTTAGGTACCATTGTAGCTTTCTCATATGCAGCCTGGCATGTGGAACCAGTATTATGCATGATGCCATGTAGCCCAGGGCTTGCAGGATTTTCCTTGCAGTAAGCCGAGTTTGAGTTGTTAATGTCATGAAGTAGGCTGGTAGTTGCTTTTGTTTTTCTTCTGTGAGAAAAGCCATCGGACTTGATGTATCCAGTTCTGCACCCAAGAATGTTATCCTTTGGGATGGTACTAGTCTTGACTTTTGCATGTTGACTGTGTATCCCAAGGCTTGCAACAGTTGTATGACATTTTCCAAATCTTTTGTTAATTTTGCCTTGTTGTCCGCTTGTATTAGGCAGTCATCCAGGTATGGGTAAATTTGAATTCCCTGAAGCCTGCAATGAGCAATTACTGATGCCAGGCATTTCGTGAATACTCTGGGCGCAGTAGATAAGCCAAAAGGCAATGCTGAGAATTGATAATGCTCTGATCCTGCAAGAAATCTGAGGTGTCGTCTGCAATCTGGTCGTATAGGGACGTGCAGGTATGCCTCCTTGAGATCTAGAGTCACCAGCCAAGACTCCTTGCCCAGCATGGGAAGAAGCTGCTGGAGGGTCAGCATTTTGAATTTTGGAATAATGAGGTATGTGTTCAGTGCGGACAAGTCTAGAATAGGTCTCCATTGATTTTCTTTTCTTGGTACAAGGAAAAGCCTGGAGTAAAATCCTTGGCCTTGTTCCATAGGTGGTACCTCTTCTATAGCTCTCATCCTTAGTAAGTTGTTGACTTGTCTTAGAGCGTCTGTTTTTTGGCTTGGTGGTAGGTTTGGCATTCCTCTCTTTTTTGGTAGAGTGTGGAAGTGAAACCTGTAGCCCTTGTCTATTGTTTGTAAAGTCCATTTGTCTCCTGTAATGTAATGCCAGTTGTCGGAGAATAAGGCTAGCTTTCCGCCCAAGGGTGCTTCCAGTTGTTCCTTGGTAGGCGGAACTAGAGCCAAGTCATTGTGTCTGCCCTTTGGAAGTGGTTGTAGTTGAATCTGTGGCGGTATTTCTCTGGTTGGTAGGTTGCCACTGACGCCCCCTGTAGGCACCCCTAGACTGACCTCTGCCTCTGGGGCGTCTATTTCTGCCTCTCTGCGCTCTGGAGTTGTCTGGAAAGGACCAATTCTTCAAAGGCCAATTTCGGCTAAACCTCGGAGGTTGGACCTGTAAGAAATCCTTGACTGCTTGGACAGATTTTGCTTTTTCTTCCACCTTCTTTAGAACCTCCTGTGCAGGGGAGCCAAACAAACTTTGTTTCTCCATGGGAGCATCTAGGAGTTTTGACTTAACATAGTCTGGTAAGGATTGTTCTTTTAACCAGGCATGCCTTCGAATCACTGTTCCAGTCATAGCTGATCTAAAGGAAGCCTCCAGTGCATCATAGCCACATTTTAAGGAATGGTTACTGACCTGCTGAGAGTTATGTACCAAATCCTGAAGGGACTTGCGATCTAAAGGTTCAGGAGAAAACAGTTTTTTGTTTATCTGGTCTAACAAAAATTCCTGGTACTGAATCATGTGAAATTGACAGTTCAAGGCCCTGGCCGAAAGAGTAGCAGAAGTATAAACCTTTTTACCCCATCTCTCTAATGCTCTAGATTCCCTTTCAGAGGGAAGAGGGTTTTTGGCAGAGGCAGCTGCCACACCTTTAGGGCCCTGTGAAATGGTTTCAGGGTCTGCAACAGGAGCCTTATACAAATGGTAATGTGTGTCCGGGACCCTGTAAAATCTGTCTGGTTTGGCAGGGGCCGGAGGAAGGGAATCAGGGGCAGTACAGGCATCATTATATGTATCATCAACAACTGTTAGTACTGGCGGAATGGCTAAAGGCCTATGCTGTGGTAAGTGTAAAAAGGTCCTAAGCCTTTTCCTTGAATCTGAAAAATCCTGGCCCTGCCATTGAAAATGTTCCCTCATAGCATGCAAAGTTTCCCCAAAGGAAAATTCTTCAGGAGGAGAAGCAGAAGGAATGGAGTCTTCTGCATCAGAATCCTCATAAGGAGAATATGGGCCTTCGTGAGGGTCTGAAATGTCTGAGTCATCCGAGGAGTAATCTGTAGAGACAGGTTCCGGGGGTTCAGTCCTAGGCCTCTTGTCTGGAGGGGACTGAGAGGCCCTGTCTGGGTGAGGTTGGGATCCCCGATCAAAGAAATGAGATCCTCAGCCAGGCTGAGCATTTGGGAACTAGAGGTAGGCCTATGTGAAGGAGTTTTAGCAGGTAAGGCCTTAGAAGATTTAGCTGCTTTAGCCCTGGCAAAAGCCTTGATAGACATAGAAGCAGGGGGTCTAGCAGCCCCACGTGCAGGGGTAGATATGTCTAAAGGAATAGTGTCTGACAAATCCTGGGTGCCTGCTTCTGTAGCAGTAAATTCAGTAGCAGATTCAGCCATGCTCTGTGAGGCCTCGGTTATCGGAGGCATGCTATCGGCCGAAGGAAGAACCGGGGGATCGGTTTCAGCCGAAACAGAGACACTCGCGGTTGGCCTAACCGTGGTTTCAGCCAAACCGCGGGCCGCAGTGTCGGTCCTTTTCTGCGCTTTTAGCTAAATGAGTAGTCGGAGTCTCCGACGGCATTTTTGTATGCAAAAGCGGGACCAAAAAACTCCTCTGCAAACTCCGACCGACGTCTAAGTGTCCGTCGGTTGAAGGAAGCACAGGCTAGACAAGCTGATACGTCGTGGTCTGGGCCTAAGCAAGGAAGGCAGTAAGAGTGGAAATCCTTATGAGGTATTTGTTTCCCACAAGTTAAACAATTATTTACTTTGTCTGACATCGGCTGAGGCAAGAAAGAGTCCCCAACGGGGTACTTAGCTTTTTAGAAGTCTTCGGTAGTAGAAATCTCTGGATCTGACCGACCGGCACTTGCGAACAGCTTCTGCTTCGGGCACCGCGCGGCAAGAAAGACTGAGGAAAATGGCGTCGGCTGATGCCTTTATACCCTATAAACAGCAGCTATGACGTCGGGTGAAGTGCGACATCAGCCGAGGCCAGACCCAGACTTTGGAATCCGGCCGACCCAAGGGCTGCCTGAGGCAGGACAACCCATATGTTAGGACTGCAGATGCATCCTTGAAGGACATCCAAGGTAAAGTCCCAAGGAGGAATGGAGTCCTTAATTGGGGGACGTCAAAGAAAGGCACCTTTAAGAAAAGCCTTACACAGTCTAGAAGAGGCCAAGGCATTCATGCTTTTGCCGACATGGAAATTCGAGATAGCTGCCAGTTGCACTTTCTCCGTGGAAAAACTAGACCCTTGTTGAAAAATACTGGCTAAGAAATCCAACACTACAGGAACCGGGGCTGTAAAGGGATCCAAGTTCCTCTGAGAAGCCCAAATAGAGACTCGTTTCCATTTACTGCGTACATCTTTCTAGTGGAAGCCTTATGGGACACCACCAGAATAGTCTCTACTGAAGATAAAAGACCAGGAGTCCTGGCAATCAAAGGAACTGGAGCAACCAAGCCGTCAGCTTGAGGCTGTCCAGGTTGGGTGGACAAGTGCTCGAAGGATGAGAGATGAGATCTGGGCAAGGATCCAGAATCTAAGGAGGAGCTAGAACATGAGACCAGAGGAAGAGGATCTACACCTGACGAGGCCAGAACAGGGCAATGAGGATCACTTTGCACCACAGTCGGCAAGCTTTCTGAAGAAGCTTCGGAATGAGAGGTAACAGGGTCTAAGCATACAGTAACCCGGGAGGCCAAGCATGGACTAGAGTGTCTCTGGGTGCTCCCCTGGTACGGGGATCAGAGCGAAGAACTCGTTGCACTTCGCGTTGGAAGGAGATGCAAAGAGATCGCAGCAAGACTGACCCCACGCAAGGAAGATCTCCTCCGCTATCGATTGTTTCAGAGACCACTCGTACGCCATTAGAACAGCCCTACTCAATCTGTCCACTAAAATGTTGGAGCGTCCCAGAATGTGCGTTGCAATCAGAAATCACTGGTGGAGATGGCCCACTCACACACTCTCATGGCCTAGCGACACAGAGGGTAAGATTTGGTTCCTCCCTGTTTGTTGATATACCAGACAGACGACATGTCTGACTGAATTGCAACAGTCCCCGGAGGAAAAACAGTGTGGAAGGCTTGTAACGCTAAAAGCACTGCTCTCATCTCCAGAATATTGATAAGCAATCTGGTCTCGATCTGGGACCACGTGCCTTGGACCGTCCTCCCCACATAATGCACCCCCCTCCCACCGAGCTGGAAGGCGTCCGTGGTCACTGTCGCTTGGCCTGTGGGAGAAACAAATTGGTGTCCCGCTAAGATATCCAGTGGTTGGAGCCACCAGAGAAGTGACGCCCTGCAAGCTTTGCTCATATGAAGTGGATATTCCATGGGGAGATCTAGCCAAGACCACTGTACGGCTAGAGTCCACTGAAAAACACGCATGTGAAGACGTGCAAGGGGAGGATCGAGATTGCTGCAGCGATAGAGCCTAGGGCTCGGAAAACGTCGCCCGCCTTTGGTAGCCTGGGGCCAAGAACCACTGACACATGGGGCCGTAGGCTCTGGTCCCGGTCTGGAATTAGGAAGACTTTCAATTGAAGGGTATCCAGACTTGCCCCGCTAAAGTCCAAGATCTGAACCGGGTCCAAGAAGGACTTGGAAACATTGATAGTGATCTCTAGCCGGTCTGCAAGATGAAGGAAGGAGTCTCTGGCTATGCAAAGAAGACACTTCGTGGAAACAGCGAGGAGCCAATCATCTAGGTAAGGGAATACCTGAATTCCCTGAAGCCTCAGGTGAGCTGCTATGACTGCCATTACCCAAGTAAACACCCGGGGGGGCTGTGGTGAGACCAAAGGGTAGGGCTCTGAACTGGAAATGACTGGCTCCCAGCCGGAAGCGAAGGAATCTCCTGGAGCTTCTGCAAATCTTGATGTGGCAGTAAGCATCATGGAGGTCTATCGAGCACATCCAGTCACATTCTTGAAGATAAGGTAAAATGGACTGTAGGGTGACCATCCGGAATTTCTGCTTGGTGACAGCCAGGTTCAAGGTTGACAAGTCTAAGATGGGCCTGAGGTCCCCGTCTTTTTTGGCACTAAAAAGAACCTGGAGTAAACGCCTGATTCAGACTGATCTGGGGGCACTGGTTCAATGGCTCGTTTGCGAAACAGCTTGGAAATCTCTAGCGCTGCCGCCTCCATTTGAGCTGGAGGGACCTCTGGAAGGCACTTTGGTTGGACAGGAAGAGTAAAAAATGGGATGGTGTAGCCTCTGGATATTATTTGAAGCACCTAACAATCTGCAGTTATGGACTCCCAAGCAGTTGGGTGCAATGATAATCTTCCCCCGACTGTCTCCAAAGTAGGACAGTTGGGCAACCCCACAGGCCTGCTGAGTGGGCCTGTCCGAAAAGGTCTCCCTAAACCCAAAGTTCCTCAGCTCCACTCTGTCTCTGGGGCGGCGTCTGTCCTGTCCCCCTGCCTCTAGGGGACGAGTTGCCCTGAGAGTCCTGGGAAAACTGTGATTTTCGGAACCACATCTTCTTTTGCCCTCTCTGATTCCTAGAAAAGGATCTTTGAGGGCTAGAGAAGCGGACTCTGACGGCAGACAAAGCCTTCTCGTCCTGTTCGCTCTGGACCAGGGTGCCACGTACGGTCTTCCCAAAAAAAGAAGAAGCAAAGGGAGCATTTGTGAAAGACGCCTTGAAGGGGTCCGCGAAGTGACACAGTCTGAGCCAAGCGTGTCGCCTCATAGCCACGCCGGTCCCAGCTGCTCTAGCCACTCCTTCCGTAGCATGGGAAAGGAGGCGCATAGACGTGTTCGATACTGACTTCAGAGTCGGCATCTTCGCGGAGAACAGATGTTTATTCTACGTCGACAAAGACTCTGGAGGCAACTCAGCTAACTCCATGACTAGGTTTCGCTGCAGTCGTATAAAGTGTGCCAAATAGCTCAGCGCTTGGATGGAAAATGTCGCTGAAGAATATACTCGCTTCCCAAATCGATCCACCGCCCCTGGACTCCTTGTCCAGAGGGTGGACCGAGGAACTCCACTGTGCCAGTTCCCTCTTGTTGGCTGCTACAACCACCATAGCATCCACAGGGGATTCTTTATACCAGGCCTGTCTGTCTGAGGGTGGAGAGAGAATCCTGTCCGGGCATTTTGATATCTGCTCCATGGTGTCAGGTTCCTTCCATGCCCGTGTGGTGATAAGATCCACTAAGGGATCCGCAGGGGAGGACACCCAGGACATACATGGGCCCGTGCCAAAAGCCTCCAGGAACACTGACTCATCCATAGAAGGTTTTGGGGCTGAACAACCTCCCCTCTGGTGGAGGATTTCCATGATGTCTCCAAAGGAGACATCCTCAGGAGGTGACATGGGGGAACCTTCTCCTTCATCTAAATCAGTGTCTTCTGTTAAAGACTCAGGGGAGTCCAGGTGCCTCCTTTTACACGTGTGCTTACTGGGACCCTCTTCAGTGGGACTCTCTGAAGACGGCTCGTGAGCCGGGGGGGGGGGGTGTTCCTCCAGGGGAACTGCCTGGGGGTCCTTTAGCAAGAGCTGTCCCTGGGACAACCTGAAGGGAGTCTGGGCGGAATCCAAGGAAATAGGCTGGGGTCTCGATCCTTGGGAGAGAACCCTCTCCACCACGTCGAATGCCGATGGAGAGCGTACCTCCTTAGCACCCGACAAGGAGTAAGCTCTCCCCAGGTCCGCCTTGAGGATCGGGGCCAAGGCAGGAGTAGACGGAGCTCTGAAGGAATGGCTGGGATCCGACAAAGTCGTAGCCGAAGAAACCTCCATTCCCTTGGATCCTACACCCCATCCTCGATAGTTGCTCGGATCCAAACTAGTCTGATCTAAGGAATGCAAGGTAATTGCCGGAGTCAAGGTTGGAGGAACCGTCGGCGGCGAACGCACAGCTCCAAAGATCCTCAGATCCATAAACTTCAAAACCGCAGGCCGGATCGGGGAAGGAGAAACTGGATGAAAGAAGTGCATGGAGGTCCCCCTTCCAGAGGGAAAGGGGCCTGGCAAGACTCCCATCTGGATTTGGGTCAGAATAAATCTCATCATCCTTCCATATCCAATTCTGATAGACTCTGAGTCCAGCACGAGGAGTCGGCAGACTCCGATCTGGCTGGCCGTTGCGACGACCTAGATGAAGGCCTCAGATCCAAGGGCTCCGTCGGCTCCGGGGAGAACCTTGGGAACTGGAGCCGAGGAGACGTAGGTCTCGACAATTTAAAAGGCGGGCTAGGGAAGGGCTCCCACTCTGGAGACCGTTTACGGAGCTTATCCCCCTCTTGTCTCTATCCTTGTCTTTCTACCTGTCTTTTCCTTTAGCTTCCCCTTCAACAGGTCTAGTGGGACGGTGAGTCCCAGCCTGAGGTGGAGGTTGAGCAGCTGCTGGAGGAGCCGAGGCCGATGAGTCCAAGGAGGAAACAGGTAGAAGGCCTTTTGCAACCAGTTTGGCCTTCCTTTCTTTTAAGGCCCTAGGGTTAAATCCGGCGCGCACACTGCACTGTACAGACAGATGGGGAACACCCAGGCAAACAACACACAGTGTGCGGCCATCGGCCAGAGAAAGCTTATGTGCATTTCTTAAAGGTAGGTTAAGGCTGATCAGCCATACTACAAACACACACAGCCAACCGACTTTAGACCGACACACTAAACACTCACACCTAACAGGTAGGGAAGGCCTACACCAGACTACTTTACAACAAACTTTTTATACATATCTATATATCTACAAAGGGAACTAAATGACAACACAATCTCACTATCTAGAGAAAAAAACGACCAAAAAAGGCACTTACTAATAACCCAACACTTGGAGCTACAGAGATTACAATGCTGATGCACGAAGCGGCAAACGTGATCTGGGGAAAGGTAGGAGATGGTGATGGGTTATGGGTAAAAGGGAGGAGCTTGGAGCTTGGAGCAGATGCTTGAAAAGTTGCTGGCTTGGATCTGATATGGATCCGAATGCAGTACAGTTTTGTACCTACCATAAATGTAGATGTTCCAGTGTTCACCCTGCTGCAGTCATCACACTTGGGTTATCCTGCCGTCAGGCGGTCCCGCAGTTGGCCTGAGTTCCAAAGTCTTGGCCCGGCGTCGATAGCTTTCGCTTCTTCCCTGACGTCAGTGCGCCAGGGGTATATAAGAGGCATCCAACGTCATTTTCTTCAGTTTTTCTTGCCCCAGATGTCAGGTACCCCCAATAGGTAGGCAATATATATATATATATATATATATATATATATATATATATATATATATATATATATATACATTTCTATATAAAATGTACATATAAAAATAAAACAATACCTTCAGGCACAAGCAAATACACCACAGAGGTTGTATAGGATAGAAGGTGTAGATAAGTCCAGCGAGTTCAGGGGGGGGGGGGGTAACCCGAACTGCAGCAGGGTGAACACTCGAACATCTACATTTATGGTAGGTACAAAACTACTATGTTCATCGTGTTACCCTGCTGCAGTCATCACACTTGGGTTGAATCCCAAAGCTAAGGAAGGGTGGTGGAGTTAAACAGGGTTAGAAGAAGCTAGTAGTACGTAAGAGTGGTACAGGATATGTACGAGGGTAGTGTGACAGTGGTGAGGACTGCAGTGGGAGTGACAGATCCGTTTAAGGTGGAGGTGGGATTACATCAAGGATCAGCTCTGAGTCCTTTCTTATTTGCAGTGGTGATGGACAGGTTGACAGATGAGATCAGACAGGAGGCCCCGTGGACTATGATGTTTGCAGATGACATTGTGATCTGTAGTGAGAGTAGGAATCAGGTTGAGGAGACTCTGGAGAGGTGGAGATATGCTCTAGAGAGCAGAGGAATGAGGGTCAGCAGGGCTAAGACAGAATATATGTGTGTAAATGAGAGGGAGGGTAGAGGAATGGTGAGGATGCAGGGAGTAGAGTTGGTAAAGGTGGACGAGTTTAAGTACTTGGGATCATCAGTTCAGAGTAATGGTGAATGTGGAAGAGAGGTGAAGAAGAGAGTACAGGCAGGGTGGAATGGGTGGAGAAGAGTGTCAGGAGTGATTTGTGACAGACGGGTATCCGTAGAGTGAAAGGGAAGGTCTACAAGAGTGTAGTGAGACCAGCTATGTTATATGGGTTGGAGACAGTGGCATTGACAAAAGGCAGGAGTCAGAGCTGGATGTGGCAGAGTTAAAGATGTTAAGATTTGCAATCGGTGTGACTAGGATGGATAGGATTAGGAATCGGTATATTAGAGGGTCAGCTCATGTTGGACAGTTTGGAGACAAAGCAAGAGAGACGAGATTGCGTTGGTTTGGACATGTGCTGAGGAGGGATGATGGGTATATTGGGAAAAAGATGCTAAGGATGGAGCTGCCAGGTAAGAGGAATAGAGGAAGGCCTAAGATAAGGTTTATGGACGTGGTGAGAGAGGACATGCAGGCGGTTGGTGTGACAGAGCAAGATGCAGAGGATAGGAAGAAATGGAAAGAGATGATCCGCTGTGGCGACCCCTAACGGGAAAAGCCGAAAGAGAATGATGAGAAGAAGCTAGTAGGCCCTGCAAAACTGCAGCGGCAAAACCAGCTCTAGTCTTAGAATATAGAGGTAAGTGATAGTGCTTGGTGAAGGTGTGCACTGAACTCCAAGTGGCTGCTTATAGAATATCCTTGGTTGGCACCCCTCTGAGAAAGGCTGCTGATGTAGCTGTAGCTCTGGTGGAATGGGAGCTAATGTTAGCAGGTACCGGTTTCCCATGATGCGTGTAGCAGAAACGTATGCAATGTCCTATCCATTTTGAAATGGTCTGTTTTGAGATAGCTTTTCCTTGTGATCCTGCAGCATAGGATACAAAGAGCTGGTCAGATTTTCTGAAAGCCTTAGTTTTATCCAAGTAGTAATGTAATTGCCTGTGAATGTCCAAAGAGTGTAGGAGTCTTTCTCCTTTGTTCTGGGGATTTGGGAAAAAGGTGGGCAAATGAATGGTTTGGTTTAGGGCCATAATGGATACCACCTTTGGCATAAAGGAAGGGTTAGTTCATAAAGAGACTCTGTCTTGATGAAAAATGAAGAAAGGCTCCACTGCCATTAGTGCCTGTAGCTCTGAGACTCTTCTAGCTGAAGTTATTGCTAGTAGCAGGGCAGTTTTCCATGAAATAAATTTTAAACCAGCTGAAAAAGCTGGTTCAAAGGGCGGCAGTGTAAGCTTTTCCAGAACAAAGTTGAGATCTCAAGTAGGTGTTGGTGCTCTCCTGGACGGTCTTATGTTCTTAGCCCCTCTGAGGTACTGTCTTAGGAGTGGATGTGAAAATAAAGGAGGATCCGTGTTGTAATGAGCTGAAATTGCTGAAGCGTGGATCTTAATAGATGAAAAGGAAAGTCCTTTGTGCAACATCTCAGTTAAGTATTGTAGAATCTGAGGAATGTTTGGATCAAGGGGATTTTGGCCTTTAGCCTGGTTCTAGGCGCAAAATCTTTTCCATTTGTCTGAATAGGTTTTCCTGATGCTGGGCCTCCTGGCCTCCAGAATGACATCCATAACAGCTTTGGATAGAGGTGTTGGCTGGTTGTTTAGGTAATTTGCCATGCAGCCAGGTTTAAAGTCTTGAGCTGGCTGTGTAGAATCTGATTGTCTCGCTGAGTGAGCAGGTGAGGTATTTGTGGTAAAATCCATGGTGGGCTGTGGGCCATGTTCCTTAGAATTGGATACCAGTGCTGGTGTGGCCAGTCTGATGCAATGAGTATCATTTGTGGCCTCTCTAATCTGACTTTCAGCAGTACCTTTGCTAGAAGAGGGAGTGGAGGAAAGGCATACACTGTTAATGTTTTCCAACTGAATGAGAGGGCGTCCACTTTCCAAGCTTGTGGGTGGAATGTCCTTGTGCAAAATTTTTGAAGTTGGTAGTTTTGGGGGTTGGCAAACAGATCTATGTCTGGGCGTCCCCATTTTTGAGTTATCAATGCAAATACTTGTGGATCTAGTTTCCACTCGTGGGAATCCATAATGTTTCTGCTTAGGTCGTCTGCCAATGTGTTTTTCTTTCCTGGCAGGAATTGTGCTTGAAGTTGAACTTGGTAAATCAGTGCTGTGTTCCACAAGGTCATTGCTTGCCTGCATAGAGGGTAGGAATGTGTGCCCCCTTGCTTATGTACCACATTACTGTGGTATTGTCCGTCTTTATTATTAGTTGTCCTGGGTGTAAGAGGTCCTTGAAAGCTGTTAGGGCATTCTGTATTGCTAGCATTTCTTTTTGATTGATATGCAGATGCCTTTGATCTGTAGTCCATTTGCCCTGAATGCACTGTCCTGCCATGTGTGCTCCCCAGGCATAGTCTGATGCATCTGTTGTCATAGTTTGCCTGGCTGTGGGTAAGGTGAAAGACTGACCCTTGTTGAGGTGACATGCCTGTGCCCACCACAGAAACTCCTGTTGAAGGCAGGGAATGAGTGGTATCATTGTTTCCAAGCTGTGGCTGTGTTGAGACCATACGCTTTTCAGGTACCATTGTAATTTCCTCATATGCAGTTTTGCAAATGGTATTAGAAGTATGCAAGATGCCATGAATCCCAAGGCCTGCAGAATTTTTCTTGCAGGGAGTTGGATCTTTGTTGCCATTATTTTGAAGTATTGAGTCAGCTGTTGTTGCTTGTCTGGCGTTAGATAAGCTATCTGGGCCGTTGTATTCAAGCTGGCACCCAGGAATATTATGTTTTGTGAGGGCACTAGTTTTTATTTCTTTTCGTTTACTGTGTACCCTAGACAACTTAGAAGATGTTCGACAAATGCCAGATGCTTTAAAAGTACGTCCTTGCTTTCTGCTTGAATAAGGCAGTTGTCCAGGTATGGGTATATTTGAATTCCTCTTTGTCTGCAGTATGCAATTACTGGTGCCAGGCATTTTGTGAAGACCCTGGGTGCAGTAGATAAGCCAAAGGGCAGTGCAGAGAATTGATAACGGGTTGAACCTGCAATGAAGCGGAGGCATCTTCTGCAATTTTGTCTGATAGAGACATACAGGTATGCCTCCTTGAGGTCCAATGTTACTAGCCAAGCCTTCTTGCCCAGCATGGGAAGAAGCTGCTGTAGTGTTAGCATCTTGAATTTTGCTACTTGCAGATAGTTGTTCAGAATTGAAAGATCCAGAATGGGTCTCCATGCTATGTCCTTTCTTGGGACTAGAAAGAGTCTTGAGTAAAATCCTTGTCCTTGCTCCTGTGTAGGTACCTGTTGAATGGCTCTCATGTCCATGAGAGTTGTAATTTGTTTTTGTGCCTCTGCCCATTGATTTGGTGGCAGGTTTGGCATTCCTTTTATCCTTGGCAAGGTATGAAAGTGGAATCTGTATCCCTTGTGAGACAATGTTTAGGACCCATTTGTCTTTTGTGATGATGTGCCAGTTGTCTGCAAAAAGTGTTAATTTTCCTCCCAAGGGAGCTGCCAAGAGAGATTTGCTTGGTAGTTTGAGGGCTGAGTCATTGTGTTTGTCTTCTGCTAGCTTGGGGCTTGTCTTCTCCTTCTTTCTGGGTAGCAGTACCCCATTGGCAAAGTTTGTATGGGGCCTTGTGACTGACCTCTGCCCCTTGGGTGTCTGTATTTGCCCCTCTGTGATCTGTCAGAAGCTGGAAAGACCAGTTTTTTGTTGGCCAATTTCTGCTAAAACGAGGGGGTTGTACCTGTAAAAAATCCTTGACCATCTGCATAGACTTTGCCTTATCCTCCATTTTCTTTAAAACTTCTTCTTCTTTGACACCAAATAATACATCCTGCTGTAATGGTGCATCCAATAATTTTGCTTTAACATGATCAGGTAGAGTTTGTTCTTTTAGCCAAGCATGTTTACGAATGACAGACCCAGTAACAGCTGCTCTATAGGAAGCTTCCAATGAATCAAATCCACATTGTAAAGTATGTTTGCCCACCTGTTCAGCTGCATGCAACAGATCCTGCATTTCCTTGAATTTAGACTGTTCAGAATGTGTGCTTATTTTTTGTTTTAACTGAGACATTAGGAATTGCTGATATTTCAGCATGTGAAACTGACAATTTAATGCTCTCATAGCCAGAGTAGCTGAGGTGTATATCTTCTTTCTCCATCTATCTAGGCCTCTGGAATCCCTTTCAGAGGGCACAGGATTTTTAGCCATAGAAGCTTTAGCCCCTTTGGGACCCTGGGAAATTGTTTCTGGGTCAGCCACAGGGCTTTTATAAAGGAATTTGTGTGAGTCAGGTACTCTGTAGTGTCTGTCTGGTTTGGCTGGAGCAGGAGGTAGAGAGTCTGGATTTAGACTAGACTCCAAGTAAACATCATCCACAATGTCTAAAACTGGAGGGATAGCAAGTGGTCTGTGCTGAGGTAGTAAAAGGAACTCTCTGAGCCTTTTCTAAGAATCAGAGTAGTCCTGGCCTTCCCAGTGGAAATGTTCCCTCATGGTATGTAAAGTTTCCCCAAAGGAGTAGTCTTCAGGGGGAGATGCTGAGGGAACAGAATCTTCAGCATCAGTTTCCATATAGGGGAAAAGCGTAATCCTGTTCCTCAGAAGGATCTGTGGAAATTGAAACCTGGTCAGATGAAGCATAATCCTCCTCTTGTCTTGGTTTTTTATCTGGAGGGGGAAGGGAACCCCTGATTAGGGTAACCAAATCTTCAGCCATCTTAAGCATCTGTTTCTTAGGCATGGGGCCTTGAAATGGAGACTGATGTACAGTCTATACTGGTTTTAATGGAGGTTTAAGCTTAGCATAAGATTAATGGTGAGTGTAGTCGGTCTGAAGACACCTTCTGCAACCAAAGGCATTTCTACTGCACCGGGGTCTCCTCCTGCTCCAGTGTCGGAAGGGCCTAATGAAGATGGCTGTGACGGCCTAGTACACTCCACTTGAGAATCCACAGCTGTCTGGGGTTCCAATTCTGTGGTCGTCAGGGGCTGCGTAGGCGTCTCACTGAAAACCGGAGAACCGGTGACAGGCCCAGCAGAGGCCTCGGAGTCTGGCTTGGTCCTAGGCTGCCTGTCCTTATCCTTGCGTTTTTTATGCATGCCGGTCGTCGGCTGCTCTGATGGCATGATATAATTAAATTTCCTACCAAAGTAATGTCGTGTGAAGTCAAAACGGTGTTTGATAGTTCGTTTATTAAACCTAGCACAAAACCGACAACCTGTGACGTCGTGGTCTGGGCCTAGGCAAGGAATACAATAAGAATGGAAGTCCTTATGAGGTATTTGCTTCCCACAAAAAAAGGAATTGTTAACTTTTTCTGACATCGGACTGAGGCAAGAAAAGGTTCCCCAATGGGGTACTTAGCTTTATTGAAGACTTCGGACTGAAATTCGATTTGAAAATCTCAGGTGTCGGCCGACCGGCACTTGCGAACTGCTTCTGTTTCGGGCACCACGCGGCAAGAAAGACTGAAGAAAATGGCGCTGGATGCCTCTTATATACCCCTGGCGCACTGACGTCAGGGAAGAAGCGACAGCAACCGACGCCGGACCAAGACTTTGGAACTCAGGCCGACTGTGGGACTGGCTGACGGCAGGATAACCCAAGTGTGATGACTGCAGCAGGGTAACACGAACATCCACAGGTTGCAGATAAAAAGAAGTTAACTATTTCATATTACGTTTTGTCTGGAAGCAACCTTAAGAAAAAAATGAAAGATTATTTCTCAATGTTACCCTTTCCTTGCGAAAAACAAAGTAAGAAGAAATTGAGGAGAATGCAACTCAAACTGTTCTGTCAGATGGAAAGTACAGTTTTGTACCTACCATAAATGTAGATGTTCGAGTGCTAATACAGCTGCAGTCATAACAGATGGGTTCTCCTGCCGTCAGGTGGGTCCTCGGTCGGCCGAATTCCAAAGTCTAGGTCCGGCGTCGGTTGTCGTCGCTTCTTCCCTGATGTCAGTGCGCCAGGGGTATAAAAGAACCAGCCGATGCCATTTTCTTCAGTTTTTCTTGCCCCAGATGTCAGGTGCCCCCAGAAGGAAGGCAACACATACATTTGTGTAATAAAGCAATGCAATATAATCAAAATACAGTAGTTGCAAGCAAATACACCATAAAAGAATACCCCAATCAGGTTGTATGAGGAGGTGTTAGCCAATAGGCCTGTCCCAAGAGGGGAAGGAGGGAGGGAAACCTGGACTGTAGCTGTATTAGCACTCGAACATCTACATTTATGGTAGGTACAAAACTGTACGATGTTCATCGTGCATACAGCTGCAGTCATAACAGATGGATAGAATCCCAAAGCTAAGAAAGGGGTGGTAGGCACTAGGTGGAACTAGGAGGAGCCAGAATGCCCTGCAAGACTGCAGTGGCAAAGCCTGCTCTAGTTTTGGAGTATAATGGTAGGTGGTAGTGCTTGGAGAAGGTATGCACAGAACTCCAAGTGGCTGCTTCCAAAATATCTTTGGTAGGAACTCCTCTGAGGAAGGCTGCAGAGGTAGCTGTGGCCTTGTGGAGTGAGATCTGATGCCTGCAGGTACAGTTTTACCATGAAAAGAGTAACAAAAGCGTATGCAGTGGGCTATCCATTTTGAGATTGTCTGTTTGGAAATTGGCTTCCCTTGAACTCCTATAGCATAGGACACAAAGAGCTGTTCTGATTTTCTGAAAGGCTTTGTTCTGTCCAAATAATAACGCAGCTGTCTGTGGATGTCCAAGGAATGTAGTAGTCTCTCCCCTTTGTTTTGAGGATTAGGGTAGAAGGTAGGTAACCCTGGATACCACCTTTGGCATAAAGGACGGGTTGGTTCGTAAGGAAACTGTCCTGATGGAAGATGATAAAAGGCTGCACAGCCATGAGGGCTTGTAGTTCCAATACCCTACGAGCTGTGGTGATAGCCAGAAGGAAAGCTGTTTTCCAGGACAAATATTGCAAATCTGTTGAGGCAGCTGGCTCAAAAGGAGGCAAGGTCAGCTTTTCTAGAATGAAATTGAGATCCCAAGCAGGTATTGGTTGTTTCCTTGGGGGTTTTATATTCTTAGCCCCTCTGAGGAACTGTCTTAAGAGGGGGTGAGAGAATAAAGGTGGATCAGTGTTGTATTCTGCAGAAATGGCTGAGGCATGGATTTTGATGGAGGAGAATGAAAGTCCACTGCTTAGCAGCTCAGCTAGATACTGTAATATTTGAGGTAAATTCAGTTTTCCAGGATTCTGGCCCTTTTTCTCATTCCAGGCACAAAACCGTTTCCATTCTGCGGAGTAAGCTTTTCTAGTAGACGGCCTTCTGGCCTCCAAAATGACATCCTGCACCTCCTTGGAGATTAGGGTCTGTTGTGATGTTAAGGAATCTTCCATGCGGCCAGATTGAGTGTTTTCAGCGGACTGTGAACAGTTTTGAAGCTGTGCTGAGTCAAAAGAAGAGGCATTAGAGGTAGGGTCCATGGAGGGGAATGCGTCAGGCTCCTCAGGAGTGGGTACCAGTGCTGTCTTGGCCAGTCTGGAGCAATGAGAATCATCTTTGGTCTGTCTGCTCTGGTTTTTCACAGAACTTTGGGCAGCAGAGGAAGAGGTGGAAAGGCATAAACTGTCATTGTTGTCCAACTGGAAGAGAGAGCGTCCATTCTCCAGGCCTGTGGATGAAAAGTCCTTGAGAAGAATTTTGTTAATTGGTGATTTTTGTGGGAGGCAAAGAGATCTATGTCTGGCCTTCCCCATGCTTGAATTATCTCTGTAAAAATTGAGGATGCAACCTCCATTCGTGTGGATCTGTCATATTTCTGCTTAGGTTGTCTGCCAGCGTGTTTTCCTTGCCTGGCAAGTACTGTGCTTGAAGTTCAATTTGTAATTCCAGAGCCATGTTCCAAAGTGACATGGCCAGCCTGTATAGGCGGTATGAATGGGTTCCTCCCTGTTTGTTTATGTACCACATTACTGTGGTGTTGTCTGTCCTTATCAGTAGTTGACCTGGATGCAGAAGGTCTTTGAAAGCTATAATAGCATTTATTACTGCTAGCATTTCCTTTTGATTGATGTGAAGGTGCTTTTCTTTTTGGGACCAATTGCCCTGAATGCACCGATCTGTCATGTGCGTCCCCCAGGCATAATCCGAGGCGTCTGTTGTGATGACTTGATTTGCTTGAGGCTTGCAGAATGGGAGACCTGTGCTTGTTTGGCATGCTTGAGCCCACCACAGAAATTCCTTTTGAAGACATGGAATTAGTGGTATTATTGTTTCCAAACTGTGGATGTGTTGAGACCATAGGTTTTTCAGATACCACTGAAGTTTCCTCATATGCAGCTTTGCACATGGGATTAGTAGAATGCTAGATGCCATGAATCCCAGAGCCTGCAGGATTTTCCTTGCAGTCAGCCTGGTGAAATTTGCTAATGTTCTGAAGTATTGAGTTAGTTGCCCCTGCTTCTCTGGCGTGAGGTAGGCCATCTGGGTGTTTGTGTCCAAGTTGGCACCCAGGAAAATTATTTTCTGAGAGGGTAGTAGCCTTGATTTCTTTTTGTTGACTGTGCATCCCAGAGAATTCAACAACATTATTACAAAAGACAGATGTTTCAAAAGTATGTGCTTGCTGTCCGCTTGGATCAGGCAGTCGTCCAAATATGGGTATATTTGTATCCCTTGAAGTCTGCAGTAGGCAATTACTGATAATAGGCATTTTGTGAATACTCTGGGCGCAGTAGATAAGCCAAAGGGCAATGCAGAGAATTGATAATGGGTTGAACCTGCAAGAAATCTGAGGTATCTTCTGCAATTTTGTCTGATTGGGACATGCAGGTATGCCTCCTTGAGGTCCAATGTTACCAGCCAAGACTCCTTGCCCAGCATGAGAAGAAGCTGCTGTAATGTGAGCATCTTGAATTTTGGTACGAGTAAAAATGTGTTTAGGATGGATAGGTTCAAAATAGGTCTCCAATCTTTTCCCTTCCTTGGTACCAGGAATAGTCCGGAATAAAAACCTTGACCTTGTTCGTGAGTAGGTACCTCTTGAATAGCTTTCATGTCCATGAGATCTGAAATTTGTCTTTGTGCCTCTGCCCTTTGATTGTGTGGCAGGTTTGGCATGCCTCTCATTTTTGGAAGGGTGTGAAAATGGAATCTGTAGCCTCTGTTTATAATGTCCAGGATCCATTTGTCTTTTGTGACAATATGCCAATTTTTTGAAAATAATGCCAGTTTTCCGCCTAAGGGTGCTGCCATTTGAGCCTTGCTTGGCATGCAAAGGGGAAAGTCATTGGGCTTGCTTTCTGAATGGCTGCGAACTATCCTCACCACCTCTTTGTGTAGGAGCTTGCCATTGTCTGCCTCTAAACGATCCTTGTGATTGCCCTCTGCCCCTCGGGCTCCTGTATCTACCTCATTGGGGTCTGTCCGTGGCTGGAAATGACCAATTTTTGGAAGGCCAATTTCTACTGAAACGTGGAGGTTGTACCTGTAGAAAATCTTTCACTGTTTGCATTGATTTAGCCTTTTCCTCCATTTTCTTTAATACCTCCTCAGCTTTAACACCAAATAATACATTCTTTTGCAGAGGGGCATCTAGTAATTTAGCTTTGACATGATCTGGTAAGGTTTGCTCCTTGAGCCAGGCATGTCTACGTATGACTGATCCTCTAACAGCAGCTCTACATGAGGCCTCTAGAGCATCAAAACCACATTGCAAGGTATGTTTACCCACTTGTTCTGCACTATGCATCAAATCCTGCAACTCCTTCAAGTCTGGTTGTTCAGGTTGTGACATTTTACTTTTCAACTGTGATAACAGAAACTGTTGGTACTTTAGCATATGGAACTGGCAGTTTAATGTCCTCATTGGTTAAGGTGGCCGAGGTGTATACCTTTTTTCCCCACCTTTCTAAGGATCTGGAATCTCTCTCGGAAGGTAATGGGTTTTTAGCAGTGGAGGCCTTAATTCCCTTGGGGCCCTGTGAGATAGTTTCTGGGTCAGCCGCATGGCTTTTGTATAAAAATTGGTGTGAGTCAGGAACCCGGTAGTACCTGTCAGGCTTGACTGGGCTGGAGGTAAAGAATCCGGGTTAAGGCAGGCCTCCGAGTACACATCATCTAGTATGTCTAAGACAGGAGGTATACCCAGAGGCCTGAGCTGGGGTAGCAAGAGAAAATCCCTAAGCCTTTTCTTGGAATCTGAGTACTCTTGGCCTTCCCAGTGGAAGTGTTCCCTTAAGGTATGCAAGGTTTCCCCAAATGAGTAATCCTCTGGGGGGGAGACAGAGGGAATGGACTCCTCAGCATCAGAATCTTCAAAAGGGGAGTAAGAATGTTCCTGTTCATCAGAGTGCTCTGAAATAACGGAGGCCTGGTCAGAGGAGGGGGATTCTTCCTCCACTCTGGGCCTTTTGTCCGGGGGGGGGGGGTTGAGAACCCCTGATAAGAGTAATCAAATCCTCAGCCATTTTAAGCATCTGTTTTTAAGGCATGGGGCCTGGAGAAGGGCCCTGTGGAGCTTGTCTCTTAGATTGCATGGCTGCTTTAGACTTAGTGAAAGCCTTTATAGAAAAAGAAGAAAAAGGTCTGAAGACACCTTGAGAGGAAGCAGACCTGTCTACATTTTGAGATTCACCACCAAAAGTGGCTTCGGTATCTGTAGTCGGTGTGTGGGCCGAGGAGCCTGCGACCTCGGGCACAGAAGACACCGCCAATGAAGTGTCGTCGGTAGGCAGGGGCTGCGTAGGCGCCTCGCTGAGAACTGGACCACCTGTAGTCGGCTTTGGCATGGTGTGGGCAGAGGCCGCGGACCTCGTGTGTCGGTCCTTATCTTTGCGTTTTTTAGACAAAACTGGAGTCGGAGTATCCGACGACATAATATAGTTAAATTTTTTGCCAAAATAGTGCTGGGCGAACTCCGCCCGACGCTTAATGGTGTGTTTGTTGAATGTAGCACAAAAACGACAGACCGAGACGTCGTGGTCTGGGCCTAAGCAAGGAATGCAGAGGGAATGAAAATCCTTATGTGGTATTTGCTTCCCACAAGAAATACAATTATTAACTTTGTCTGACATCGGTCTTAGGCAAGAAAAGTTTCCCCAACGGGGTACTTAGCTTTCAAAAAGACTTTGGTTGCAAAATTTTCGTAATTTCAGGAGCTGGCCGACCGGCACTTGCGAACTGCTTCTGCTTCGGGCACCGCGCGGCAAGAAAGACTGAAGAAAATGGCGTCAGCTGGTTCTTTTATACCCCTGGCGCACTGACATCAGGGAAGAAGCGACGACAACCGACGCCGGACCTAGACTTTGAAATTCGGCCGACCGAGGACCCGCCTGACGGCAGGAGAACCCATCTGTTATGACTGCAGCTGTATGCACGATGAACATCTGCTACCAAGATGACAGTTTTCTAAAAAGTGCTTAATTGTTGTGTAATGGGCAGGCTCAAAGGGAGGTTTAGTTAAAGTCTACAGAATGAAATTAAAATCCTGTGGTGGTACCTGGATTTTTTACGGGTGGACAAAGCAAAAAAGTACCTTTGAGAAAGCCAGCAGGGTACAAACTACTTTTTGGGAAGGAGTCTCCTGACTTCAATGGAAAAGAAGAAACCATGCAGTTAGTTTCACATTGGAAACGCCAGGGTGAGCCTTCCAAGAGGGATAAGATACAAGATCTGGGAGTATACCTAGCAGCCACAGGGGACTACTCCCTTCAGACGAGACTTCACGAGGGGAAACCAGGCTCTGTTGCTCAGTACACAGCAAACAGAATGGCAGCTGCCTTGCACTATACAGCTTTCTGTAGAAGTCTTGCGATCAGTGAAGGAGAGAATATATACAGTGGAACTCATTTCCCTAATGCTGTGGCAAGTGTCTCACTAGGTGCGTCTCCTGTCGGGGGACCACAACAAAAAGCCTGTTGCATTTAGTACCATCTTCAGTAGCAAAGTCGTCACATCATGGATTGCCCCAGTAGCTGAATATCTGTTGAACAACCTTGGGATTGGATTAAGGGACTATTTGGAAGGCTTAGGAGATTCCTGCTGAACCTGTCCAAGTATCTGATCGGACGGAATGAAGAGGATCAAGCTGCATTCATATATGCATGATTGGAATGCACAAAAACGTTAGAAAAATAGAAAGTGAAGTGTTTTGAAACTAGAATTAAAAAAAAACAAAAAAAAAAAAAAACAAACCTGTTTCTTTTATCTTGCTCCAATGTGGATTTTTCTATCATGGAGAAGCTTCATACAGAGAGAGAGAGAGGGGGAGAGAGAGACAGAAAGAGAAAGAGGACTTTACCTCAGTTTGATACCACACTGATATCTTACATACCACAGAGATGTTTACATACATATTGACCTTGTTTGGGGTGGGACGAAAAAAATACCTTTGCTTTATCTGCACAAAGAAAAGTTATGTAAAATCTTACCATAACCACATATGTCCCTCTCTTCAGTGTTGCAGTATCCATTACATATGGGTTTCCTCCTCTTGCTACTCGAATGCCCAGCCAGTATACATTTTCAGTCACTGTATGGTGCATGGGACATCTGACGTGGCTAGCACAACATGGGCCATAAAAGTGACATCTGCACGCACCAGCTCTCAGAACTGTAAGCCCCAGTCGGGAACTGTCCTAGCAAGGGTAATGCCAGCCCTGTGCCATCCGGAAAGGGAAATGCTGCATAACAGGAGGGGTAGGTGGGTAAGAAGGAATACTAAAACATGGAAGACAAGGACATCTATGATTATGGTAAGATTTTACACAACTTTTCTATGTCCTTCTATTCCCATGTTGCAGTATTCATCACATATGGGGGAGTGCCAAAGCTCACTGTAAAGAAGGAGGTGGTGGTCTAGAGGCGGTATCCAAGAATCCATGAAGGATAGCCCTAGCAAAGCCCGACCTTGCTCTGAAAATATGGTCTAACTGGTAGTGGTTGGTGAAGGTGTGCACTGATGACCAAGTGGCTGCTTCAAGAATGGTAGAGGTATCCAAACTTCTGAGGAAGGCTCCTGAGGAGGCCAGAGCCCTGGTGGAGTGTGCTTTAACAGTACCCCGCAGGGATTTCCCAAGGAATTGGTAGCAGAAACTGACAGCCTTGAAAATCCAGGTTGAAATCGTTTGTTTAGTTGCTGCCTTCCCTAGGGCCTGGGATGGAAGGCGACTAAGTTGATCAGCCTGTCTGATGGGTTTGGTTTTCTGCAGGTAAAAATAGTTGTGTAAAATCTTACCATAACCATAGATGTCCTTCTCTTCCATGTTGCAGTATTCATATTGTGGGACTCTCTGCCTCAGGTGACTTGAACGTTTGCTCCTATATAAAAGCTTTCAGCCTGGTTGCTTTAGGTGTGTGGAACTTCACACATAGGGCCATACACCAAGGGCCTTAAATGTGACGTCTGTATGCATAGACCTCAGAACTATCTACCAAGTCAAACAGTAGCCTAGGAGTTGCCAAAAATGTCTTTCAGATAGGTGAAATGCCACAGACTGATCCAGAATGGATGTAGTGCTGGTAAGGGCTCAATGGAGTCTCTTAGTCCTGCATCTATTTAAGGGGATCAGGAGGGAGGGAAGGAATACTGCAACATGGAAGAGAAGGACATCTACGGTTATGGTAAGATTTTACACAACTATTCTATGTCCTTCTATTTTCATGTTACAGTACTCATACTGTGGGCGAGTACCACAGCTCAGGAAGAAGGAAGGCTAGAGAAAGAGGTAGTAGATTCCAGAAATCCTAGCAGGATTGCCCTAGCAAAACCTGCTCTGGATATATGGTCCAGTTTGTAATGTTTGGTGAAGATATGCACAGTGGACCAGGTGGCTGCTTCAAGGATGGCAGCTGTGTCCAAGCCTTTGAGGAAGGCTTTGAAAGAAGCTACTGCTCTAGTGGAATGGACCCTGATACTCTGATTCAGGGCCTTTCCATGGTATGAGTAGCAGAAAAAAATGTTATTTCTGATCAACAGGAAATAGTCTGTTTGGAGACTGCCTTGCCCAGGGCTCTGGGGTGGAAGGAAACGGAGTTGGTTTGATTTTCTGATGGACTTGGTTTTGTCCAGATAAAATCTTAATTGCCTGTTAATGTCCAGAGAGTGTAGTATTCTCTCACTGTCATTCTGAGAAGAGGAGAAAAGGGTGGGTAAATGAATGGATTGGTTTAGTGAAAGTTCGTTGACCACTTTGGGCATGAAGGAGGGACTGGTGTGCGCAGGGTCACCCTGTCTCTATGGAAGATAGTGTAAGAGGGGCATGCCATGAGTGCCTGAAGCTCTGACACCCTTCTTGCAGAAGTGAGGACTACCAGCAAGAATGTTTTCCATATGCACGTGTGCAGTGATGAAGAAGTGTCTGGTAAGAAAGGAGGCAGCGCAAGTTTCTCCAGGATATAGTTCAGGTCCCAGGGTGGTGGAGTAGGCTTTCTGGGAGGTCTTATGTGTAAGATCCCTTTTAAGAACAATTTTACATCCAACCTGGAGAGTAAAGGAGGTTCCGGAGGTAGGCAGGCAGAGATAGCAGAGAGGTGTACTTTCACAGAAGAGTATGAAAGGGCTCCTTTAATCAATTTACACACTTAAGCTAAGACTAAAAGGATATCTGCTAGAAAGGAGTCCTCAAGTCTTTGGAGACACTATATAGAGAATCTCTGCCATCTATAATTGTAATATCTCCTTGTATTAGTTTTCCTGGCCTCATGCAGGATAGATAGCAAGTCCTCTGTGTAGTGGTGTCTGAAGGGCACTAGAATTTTATCACCCAGAGAGTTCAGTTCAGCATCTCTAGGTGTGGACGGACAAGAGTTTCCTTCTGTTGTGTGAGTAGGCCCACCTTATGAGGTAACTTGTCGTGACTGGCCTTGGAAAGTGACTGTAGAAGGGGGAACCAATGCTGCCTTGGCCAGTAGGGAGTCCCCAGCAAGATTTGTAGCACGTCTCTCCTGAAAGTACAGTTGTGTACACTTACCATAAATGTAGATGTTCGAGTGTATTCACTGCTGCAGTCATTACATTTGGGTAATCTGTTGGCAGGTTGCCCTCAGTCAGCCTGAATAACAAAGTCTTGGGTCCTGTGTCAGTTGCTGTCTCCTCTTCCATGATGTCAAGTCGTCAGGAGTATAAAACATGCAGCCGACGCCATTTTAATCAGTTTTTCTTGCCCCAGATCTCTGGTGCTCCCCGAATGGGGAGCAAAAATATATAAATAAACAGCAAATATATAAATGCACCTTAGAAACATAAAATTTACCTTCAACTAAAAGCAAATACACCACAAAGGCTTTTGAGTATAGTGAAGGAAAGAAAAGGTATAGGATGAGGGATGGCGGGTGGGTAACCCGGACAGCAACAGTGAATACACTTGAACATCTACATTTATGGTAAGTGTACACAACTGTACTATGTTCTTAGTGTTTCACTGTTGCAGTCATTACGTCTGGGTAGAATCCCAAAGCTATGGATGGAACTAAACAGCATTAAGAGCAGCTATAAGGCCCTGCAAGACTGCAGTGGCAAAGCCTGCCCTGAATTTAGAGGAGAGAGGTAAATGGCAATGCTTTGTGAACGTACGAACAGAGTGCCAAGTAGCAGCTTCTAGAATGTCTTTGGTTGGGACCCCTCTGAGAAAAGCTGCTGAAGTAGAGGCAGCCCTGGTGGAATGGGACCTAATCCCCTTGGGCACAGGTTTACCATGGTGCAAATAGCAGAAATGAATGCAGTGGCTTATTCATTTAGAAACAGTCTGCTTTGATATAGCCTTCCCCTCTGATCCTGCAGCAAATGATACCAGTAGTTGGTCAGACTTTCTTAGAGATTTTGTCCTGTTTAAGTAAAATCTTAGTTGTCTTGTGTACATCCAATGAATGCAGAATCCGCTCCCCCTTGTTCTGCAGAATTGGGAAAAAAGTTGGCAGATGAATGGTTTGGTTAAGAGCCACACTGGATACCACCTTAGGCATAAAGAAAGGATTGGTTCTGAGGGCCACCCTGTCCGTGTGATATATAATGAAAGGCTCCACTGCCATGAGAGCCTGTAGTTCTGAAACCTTTCTAGCTGAAGTGACTGCCAAAAGAAAAGCTGTCTTCCAAGAAAGAAATTTTATATCCGCAGTAGCTGCTGGTTCAAAAGGAAGTAGGGTGAGTTTTTCCAGCACAAAATTGAGGTCCCATGTGGGAGATGGCGCTCTCCTGAGAGTCCTTAAATTTGTGGCCCCTCTGAGATACTGTTTTAGCAATATATGAGGAAAGAGAGGAAGCTCTATGTTCTAATGAGCCGAGATGGCAGAGGCATGGATTTTTCTTGAAGAAAAAGATAGGCCCTTGTTAAGCATCTCAGTTAAGTATTGTAAAATCTGAGGAATACTGGGCTTTGCTGTGTCTATTCCCTCTGTTTGTTTCTAAGTACAGAATCTCTTCCATTTATCAGCATAAAATTTTCTAGTACTAGGCCTTCTGGCTTCCAAAATGACATCCATCACAGGTTTACTGAGAGATGTGGTTTGAATAATTATTTGATTAGCCATGCTGCAAGACTCAGAGTTTGGAGCTGAGAGTGCAGGATTTGACAGTTCTGCTGAGACAGTAGATGAGGTGTCTGAGGCAAGTACCACGGAGGAGGAAGGTGTGACATATTCCTTAGAAGCGGATACGAGTGTTGGCGAGGCCAGTCTGGAACAATTAAAATCATATTTGTTTTTTTCCTGTCTGACTTTTAGTAAGACCTTGGAGAGTAAAGGCAGAGGGGCAAAGGCATAGACTGATAGGTTTTTCCAGCTGAAGGATAGAGCATCCACTTTCCATGCTTTTTTGTGATGAGTTCTCGTGCAGAATTTGTCCAACTGATAGTTTTGGGGAGAGGCAAATAGATCTATGTCTGGGCTTCCCCATTTCTGTGTTAACATGTTGAAGATTTGTGGATCCAGTCTCCACTTGTGCAAGGCCATAAGACTTCTGCTTAGGTCGTCAGCCAGAGTATTTTGCTTTCCTGGCAGGAACTGAGCTTGAAGATGTATTTGGTAAGTCAAGGCTGTGAACCACAAGGCCATGGCTAGTCTGCAATGGGGGTAGGAATGGGTACCCCCCCCCTGCTTGTTTATGTACCACATAACTGTGGTGTTGTCTGTCTTTATCAGTAGTTGTCCTGGATGAAGTAAGTCCTTGAAGGCTGTCACAGCATTCTGAACAGCTAGCATTTCTTTCTGGTTGACATGCAGATGCATTTGGTTTGGGCTCCATTTGCCCTGAATGCATCTCCCTGCCAGGTAAGCCCCCAAGCATAGTCTGATGCGTCTGTAGTTAGGGTTTGAGTGGCAGCGGGTAGAGTGAATGATGGTCCCTTGTTCTGGTGACATGTCTCTGCCCACCAAAGAAACTCCTGTTGTAGGCAGGGAATGAAAGGGATCATTGTTTCCAGGCTGTGACAATGTTGACTCCATAAACTTTTTAGGTACCATTGAAGTTTCCTCATATGCAGTCTCGCATATGGAATTACTAGACTGCAGGATGCCATGAATCCCAAAGCCTGCAGAATTTGTCTTGCAGATAACTGGGGTTTTGTTGCAATTTGTTTGAAGTATGTTGTCAATTGCAGTTGGTTGTCTGGCGTGAGGTAAGCTATCTGGGCAGTTGTATTCAAGCTTGCACCCAGGAATGTAATTATTTGAGAGGACACCAGTTGTGATTTTTTTTCTCGTTTATGGTGTACCCTAAACATGCTAGAAGCCTTTTTACAAACGCCAGATGATGCAGAAGAGTGTCCTTGTCCTCTGCCCAAATGAGACAATCGTCCAGATATGGATAAATTTGAATGTTTCTTGGTCTGCAGAATGCAATCACTGGTGCCAAGCACTTTGTAAAGACCCTGGGCACAGTAGATAAGCCAAAGGGCAGTGCAAAGAATTGGTAATGCAAAAAGCCTGCTTTGAAGGCGGAGGTATCTTCTGCAAGATTCCCTTATTGGGATATGCAGGTATGCCTCTTTTAAGTCTAGAGTTACCAACCAAGCATTCTTGCCTAGCATAGGCAGTAGCTATTGTAAATTCAGCATTCTGAATTTTGGAATGTCCAGGAACGTGTTCCGAATCAATAAGTCCAGTATTGGACGCTATGAATTGTCTTTTCTGGGTACCAGGAAAAGTCTTGAATAAAATTGTTGTCCTTTTTCCTTTTCTGGTACTGGTTGAATAGCCCCCATATCCATGAGGGACATGACTTGTTTCTGAGCCTCTGCCCACTGGTTTTGTGGCAGATCCGGCCATCGGTTTGGAATTGGCAAAGTATGGAAATGAAATCTGTACCCCTGGGATACTATTTTTAAGACCCACTTGTCCTGGGTAATTAACTGCCAATTTTGAGCATGAAGTGCTAAGTTCCCCCCCAAGGGGGCTGCCAAAAGATAAGTGCTTGGAGATGGTAGAGGAAAGTCATTGAGACTGCTTACTGTGTGGGTTGTGCTTTCTTACCAACAGATTTGGAGGTGGAGACACCCCATTGCTTTGACCTGTAAGATCCCTGTGATTGATATCTGGAGCCTTTTGAGCACCTGGGTTTGCCCTGAGTGGCTCTGTTGGACACAGGAAAGGACCAATTTTTAGTAGGCCAGTGCCTACTGAACCTGGGTGGCTGCACTTGCAAAAAATCTTTTACAGTTTGCATAGATTTAGCTTTGTCTTCCATTTTCTTTAAAACCTCTTCTGCCTTATTACCAAACAGAGTATCATGCTGCAAATGGGCATCCAACAATTTAGCTTTAACATGATCAGGCAGATTTTGCTCCTTGAGCCAAGCATGCCTCCTTATCACTGATCCAGTAACGGTTGCCCTACAAGAGGCCTCCAAGGAATCAAAACCACATTGTAGTGTATGCTTTCCAACCTGTTCTGCTGCATGCAATAAATCCTGTAACAGTACTTTCCACACAATCAGAAATCAACATAATTTTCTGTTTCAGTAAGCCCATAACATGCTGTTGTTATTTAAGCATATGAAATTGGCAGTTTAAAACCCTGATTGCCAAGGTTGCAGACGTATAAACCTTCTTACCCCATCTATCCAGCGCCCTGGAATCTCTATCAGAAGGGGTAGGACTTTTGGCTGTAGAAGCCTTAACACCCTTGAGACCCTGAGAAATAGTCTCAGGATCAGCAGCAGGATTTTTGAAAAGAAATTTATGAGAGTCAGGAACCCTGTAATATCTGTCTAGCTTACTAGGAGCCGGAGGCAAGGAATCAGGAGCCATGCCTGATTCCGAGAACACATCATCCACAATGTCTAATACAGGAGGTATTGCCAAAGGCCTATGCTGAGAAAGAAGGAGGTAATCCCTAAGCCTCTTTTTTGATTCAGAGAAGTCCTGACTCTCCCAGTGAAAATGTTCCATTAAAGTATGCAAAGTCTCTCCAAAAGAGTAATCCTCAGGAGGAGATGCAGATGGGATGGATTCCTCTGCATCAGAATCCTCATAAGGTGGAATAGAAAATTCCTGATCAGAAGAGGAATCAGAAGAAATGGAAACCTGATCTGAAGATTCATAATCAGTGCATGGCATAGGCTGGTTAGCAGGGGGGATTGGGAATTCCTGATCAAGGTAATTAAATCCTCAGCCATTTTGATCACTGGCTTTTTAGGCATAGGGGCCTGAGCACGTGGCTCATGCATTGGTTTTTTAGACACAGAGGTTGTTTTTGACCTTGTTTTTGTTGATGGCATTAGTTTAATATAGAAATGTTGAGGCCTGAAAACACCCTCAGAAGCCGGTGCCTGCTTAGCGGCTCTGGACCCATCCAAGGGAGAGACATCCGCGGGTTCAATACTTTGCAAATCTCGTGGCATACCGGACTCCGAATGGGTCTCGGTAGAGGCCTGCGACTCAAAAGTAGCAGGTATCAGGGGCTGCGAAAGCGCCTCACCGACTGGCTTAGGAGAAGCTTCGTCGTCGGTTTTGGACCTCGACGGTCTGTCTCTGTCTTTTTCCTTGCGTTTTTTGTGAACTCCGGTAGTCGGATTGCTAACTGATGACATTTCAGGCTAGTTAAATCTTGAACCAAAATATTTAGAAGCAAAAATATACCGACGCTTAATAGTGCGTTGGTTAAATTTAGCACAAAACTGACAGCAAGGCACGTTGTGGTCAGGGCCTAGGCAAGGAATACAGTACAAATGAAAATCCTTATGAGGTATTTGCTTCCCACAAGTAATGCAATTATTAACTTTTACTGACATTGGTAAGGAGCAAGAAAAAGTTTCCCCAACGGGCTATTTAGCTTTAGTTTGAAGACTTCGGTTCTGAAACTCGAAAATGAAAATTTCAGGAGTCGGCCGACTGGCACTTGCGAACTGCTTCTGCTTGGGGCACCGTATGGCGAGAAAGACTGATTAAAATGGCGTCGGATGCATGTTTTATATCCCTGATGACCTGACGTCATGGAAGAGGAGACAGCAACTGACGCAGGACCCAAGACTTTGTTATTCAGGCCGACTGAGGGCAACCTACCAGCAGATTGCCCAAATGTAATGACTGCAACAGTAAAACACGAAGAACATCTTCAGGAGGATTTTCTGAATGAGAGGGAAGGGTGGAAAAGCATACAGAAACCGTCCCTTCCATGAGATGGTGGTGTCCACTCTCTAAGCTAGTGGAGAGTAGTGCTTGGTACAGAATTGTCAGTTATCTGTTAGGGGGGAGGAAAACCGATCTACCTGAAGGGTACCCCTTCGGTGGACAATATTTATGAAAACTTCCCTGTGTAACATCCACTCACGATGTAGGGAGAATGATCCACTCACAACATCTGCCTGCTAGTTGTCCTGGGAAGGGATGTATGTTGCCTGTAGGGATATGTTGTTCTGTGAGGCTAATTCCCAAATTTGCACTGACAGCCTGCACAGGAGGTAGAACTTGGTCCCCCCCTCATTTGTTGATATACCACACGACAGTGGTGTTGTCTGTGAAGATTAGCAGTGAGCCTGGCTGAAGGACAGGGAGAAAGGTCTTCAGGGCTAACAGAACCGCCGTCATTTCCCTGACATTGATGTGCTTTTTTAGGAGGGATGTCAGCCAAGGGGCTTGTACCTTGAATTCCTTCACAGTAGCCCCCCAGCCCAGATCTGAAGCATGTGTGTGCATGTGTTGAGCTGGTGTGGGCAGAGGAGGGCCTGGATTACTTTGAATTTGTTGTATCCACCACCTTAGTGCTGTCTGTAGACAAGGAAGGAAGGAACGGTATTTGGGAGTTTAAATGAACCTGGTTCGCCCTCGACATCAGGAATAACAGATGTCTGAGACATCTCTGCAGATGTGCCAGCTGGCACTTTGGATATGGCTATCTTGAGGGGAGTCATAGAAGCAGACTGCTCTAGTGGACGTTCCTCAACCCCTATATCAGTGGTTGGTGGGACGTCCGATGATGGAGAGGCAGTGGTGGTAGGCTGTGAAACTTTTTTTTTTTTTTTTTTTTTGTTTTTGGCTGTTCTATTGGGAAGGCTGATTCCAGATCCATCCCAAGGGCTAGCTTCTTAAGCCTTTGATATTCTAAGGACAGGGTAAGGGCAGCCAAACGGCTTATAACAGTTTTATGCACGAAGGACTGGAAGATGATGCAGGAGGTATGGTCGTGTTCCCGGCCTAGACAAAAGACGCAATGGTCATGGGTGTCCTTATGCAGAATTTGATGCCGCATTGGCATTTATCCTTCTTAGTGGACAACAGCTAATATAAAAACCAGCAAACCAAGCGCAAGTAATATAAGTAAGAAATCCCCAACGGGATACTTACTTTTGGATGTCTTGATAAAGAGGAGCGTAGCGATCAATGTAATGTTCGACTATGACAGAAAAGTTCTAAGGTCTGTGCGTGCAGACGTCACATTTAAGGTCCCTGGCTTATGGCTCAACATGTGACGTCCCATGCACCAACAGCAACCAGGCTGAAAGTTTTGTATAGGAAAAGACGTTTGGGTCGCCTGAGGTGGAGGATCCCACAGTAAGAATACTGCAACATGAGAATAGAAGGACATTCTGAGATGTCTGTGCACATCCAGGGAATGGAGTACTCTCTCATTGTCCCCCTGTGGGTAAGGGAAGAAGATAAGAAGGTGGATGGCTTGATTTAGGGAAAGACCATTCACTATTCACTATCTTGGGCATGAAGGAAGGGTTGGTTCTAAGAGTAAGAGCATCTTTGCCAAGGAGCTAAAGCGTAACAAAGATGGTTGAACGGAGCTTTGTGCTGTTTCATACTCTCATCTTTGGTGTGTGGTGTAGTATTGTTTGATTCTAAGAGTAAAGTACAGTTTTGTATCTACCATAAATGTAGATGTTCGAGTGTATACCCTGCTGCAGTCATCACACTTGGGTTATCCTGTCGTCAGGCGGTCCCGCAGCCGGCCTGAATTCCAAAGTCTCGGTCCGGCATCGGCTGCTGTCGCTTCTTCCCTGACGTCAGTGCGCCAGGGGTATATATGATGCATCCGACGCCATTTTCTTCAGTTTTTCTTGCCCCAGATGTCAGGTGCCCCCAAAAAGGTGGTCAGTAAATAGTACCAATCTAAAAAGTTTAGCACAAACAAAACATCCCTCCAGCTATAAGCAAATACATCACAAAGATAGTATCAGGTTTTAAGGTATTGTGAAGTTTTAGTTAGTTAGTTAGGTCAGAGGGGATGGAGGGAGGGTAACCTGGACTGCAGCAGGATATACACTCGAACATCTACATTTATGGTAGGTACAAAACTGTACTATTATACCGCAGTTCTACAGCGGTTGTTTATGGAATTGAATGCCCATGTAAAAAGTTTTATGTGGGAGAGACAAAAAGAACCTTAGCATGTAGAATTAAGGAACATGTTAGGGATATTTTGAAAAATAAGGAAACCAGTCCGTTGGCAGGGCATTTTCAAAAATATCATGGTGGCAATATGGAGAATGTTAGGGTCACAGTGTTAGATAGTATTGAAAATACAAAGTATTTAAATGATAAATGTATAAAACAAATATTAAGGAAAAAAGAATTATATTTTATATTAAAATTTAACACGCTTAAACCGTATGGTTTAAATTATGATTGTTCATGGAAGAGTTTGCTTTAGCAACTGTAGCTTTAAAATGTGTAGTGTTTTATGCATTTTATTCTTTTAAAAAAGTGATGTGGTTGATTGAATAATTGGATGTAATTAACTTAGGAATGATTTGAAGTTGTATAAAATGTAAGGTGAGTGTCAATGTGATGAATAATTTACTCTGTAAAGGCTGTTTGCCGAGGCGCTAGAGAGAACAGAAAAAGTACAGTTTTGTACCTACCATAAATGTAGATGTTCGAAGATCCACATTGCTGCAGTTCTTACATATGGGTAGTCCGCTGTCCTCGGTCGGCCCGAATACCAAAGTATTAGGCTGACATCGGTCAAGGCGCTTAAAACTGACATCAGGACGTCAGGGTACAAAAGCGCATGACCGACGTCATTTCCTCAGTCTTTTCTTGCCCCAGATGTCAGAAGGCCCGTGCACTAACCATATTTACAATATGTACAACACAAACCATACCACCACCTTCAACAACAGAGGGGAAGGAGGGAGGGTAAATTGGACTGCAGCAATGTGGATCTTCGAACATCTACATTTATGGTAGGTACAAAACTGTACTATGTTCTTCATCTCACATTGCTGCAGTCCTTACATATGGGTAGAATCCCAAAGCAGAGGTAAGGGAGGATGGCAAAACTATACAGCATTAGGAGCTGCCAACATGCCCTGTAAAATTGCAGTGGCAAATCCAGCCCTAGATTTAGAGTAAAGTGGAAGGTGGTAATGCTTAGAGAAAGTATGCACTGAACTCCAAGTAGCTGCTTCCAAAATATCTTTAGTAGCCACCCCCTCAAAAAGCTGTAGAAGTGGCAGTAGCCCTAGTGGAATGAGGCCTAATCCCAGCTGGAATCTCCTTACCATGATGGGAATAACAGAAAGCAATACAAAACCCAATCCACTTAGAAACAGTTTGTTTAGAAACAGGTTTGCCCTGAGAACCCAAAGCAAAAGAAACAAACAACTGCTGAGACTGCCTGAACCCTTTAGTTCTGCTCAAATAATATCGCAACTGTCTGTGTATATCCAAAGTGTGCAAAATCCTTTCCCCTTTATTTTGGGGGTTTGCATAAAAAGTAGGCAAATGAATAGTTTGGTTTAAAGCCACACTAGAAACCACTTTAGGCATAAAAGAAGGGTTAGTACGCAAAGACACCCTATCCTTGTGGAAAATCAAGAAAGGCTCAACTGCCATAAGGGCCTGTAATTCAGAAACCCTTCTCGCAGAGGTAATGGCCAACAAAAAAGCAGTCTTCCATGATAAATATTTCAACTCTGCTGATGCTGCAGGCTCAAAAGGTTGTAGAGTGAGTTTCTCCAACACAAAATTGAGATCCCAAGCAGGAGTAGGAGCTCTACGTGGGGGTCTTATATTCTTTGCCCCTCTAAGAAATTGTTTAAACAAAGGCTGAGAAAATAATGGTGGGTCACAGTCATAGTGAGCAGAAATTGCTGCAGCATGAACTTTTATAGAGGAGAAGGACAAACCTTTGTCCAATAACTTAGTAAGGTATTGAAGCGCAACACTTAAATTAGGTTTAGAAACATCAAAGTCCTTTGCTGTACTCCAAAATAAAAATCTCCTCCATTTATCTGCGTAAACTTTCCTTGTACTAGGCCTTCTGGCCTCCAAAATAACATTCAAAACTTGTTGTGGAAGCTGAGACCCTCCAGGGTTTAAAACAGAATATGCCAGGCTGTCAGATGTAGAGAATGAAGTTTGACATTGAGTAAATGACTGTTCTCCTGAGACAGCAGGTGAGGAATCGAAGGCAAAGGCCACGGAGGCTCCTGTACCAGACTTCTCAGTAATGGGTACCAGTGCTGTCGAGGCCAATCTGGAGCTATTAAAATCATGTTTGGCTTGTCCTGTCTGACTTTCAGCAGTACCTTTGGGAGGAGAGGCAGAGGTGGAAAGGTATACATGTGAAGATTGCTCCAATTGAATGAGAGAGCATCCACTTTCCAAGCTGTGGGATGAAACCTTTTTGTGCAAAACTTTGGCAGCTGGTAATTTAGTGGAGAAGCGAACAGATCTATGTCTGGAGTTCCCCATAACACTGTCAATCTCTGAAATACTTGAGGATCCAATTTCCACTCGTGGGGATCCATAATTTGTCTGCTCAACACATCTGCTAAGGAGTTCTGTGCTCCTGGCAGAAACCTTGCCTGAAGATTTAGCTGTAAACTGAGAGCAGTCTCCCACAAAATCATTGCTTGTCTGCATAGAGGATAAGAATGCGTTCCCCCTTGCTTGTTAATGTACCACATGACAGTTGTGTTGTCTGTTTGAATCAACACCTGCCCTGGAAGAAGTAAATCCTTGAAAGCTATCAGTGCAAATTGGACTGCTAACATCTCCTTCAAGTTGATATGTAGATGTTGAAGTCTGGCAGGCCACGTGTCTTGTATCCATTTTCCATTTAGATGAGCTCCCCAAGCTTTGTCTGAGGCATCTGTCGTTAAAATCTGACTCGCCTCTGGTCGGGTGACAGAGAGTCCCTTGTTTAGGTGACATTCCTGAGCCCACCACAAAAATTCCTTTTGAATGCAAGGTATTATCTGAATGACAGTGTCCAAATCTTGGCAGTGCTGTGTCCATACATTCTTGAGATACCATTGTAGCTTCCTCATATGCAGTTTGGCATTGGGAAGTACCAGAACACAAGATGCCATGAACCCCAAGGCTTGCAGGACTGTCCTTGCAGTCAGCCTGGACTGACGAGACAACTGGTGGAAGTAAAGAGAAAGATTCTTTTGTTTGTCCGGGGTCATAAAGGCCATCTGGGATGCTGTATTCAGTCTCACACCCAGAAAGCACATGTCCTGAGAGGGTACTAGACTGGACTTTATTTCGTTCACAGAATACCCCAGGCATCTTAACACTGCCATCACATACTGTAAATGATGAAGAAGTTCGTCCTTTTCTTGGGCCAGAATCAGGCAATCGTCCAAATAAGGATAGATCTGTATTCCTCTTAGCCTGAAGAAAGCTACCACTGGAGCCAGAACCTTCGTGAACACTCTGGGCGCAGTAGATAAGCCAAAGGGCAATGCAGAGAACTGATAATGTGAAGTCCCAGCCCGAAAACGCAGATACTTCCTGCAACTGGGCCTGATGGGAACATGAAGGTAAGCCTCCTTGAGATCCAGAGTCACCATCCAGTGATCTTTGCCCAGCAGAGGTAAAAGCTGTTGTAACGTCAACATTTTGAACTTGGGAATGTCCAGATATGTGTTGAGGATAGATAAATCCAAAATTGGTCTCCACGTGTTTCCTTTCTTTGGTACTAGAAACAGGCGAGAATAAAATCCTAGGCCCACTTCTGGCAGAGGGACCGGTTGTATGGCCCCTATTTGAAGTAGCAGAGAAATTTGTTTGCGAGCCTCTAACGTCCGGCATGCCTTTGAAAGGAGGCAAGGTATGGAAATAAAACTTGTAACCTTGGTGTATGATATCCAGTACCCATTTGTCTTGGGTAATCAACATCCAATTTTCCTCGAAGAGTGCTAACTTTCCTCCCAAAGGTGCTGCCAGGCAAGAAGGATCTGGCAGCTGAAAAAGTAGGTCATTGGGCCTGTTTACGAAAGGACTGGCCCCTGCCCTCACCCGAAGATTGTGCAGGTGAACTCCCTGTTCTAGGCCTGAAAGAACTCTGAGCTCTGCCCCTACCACGTCTAGATCTACCCCTAGACTGAGAATCATAAGAAGGATACGTCCACCCCTTAGCAGGCCAATTCCTACTAAACTTCGGAGGCTGAACCTGCAAAAAAACTTTAACAGCCTGCATAGACTTAGCCTTGTCTTCCATTTTCTTCAAGACTGACTCCACAGGTGAACCAAACAACACATCAGACTGCAAAGGAGCATCCAAAATCCTTGTCTTAACATGGTCAGATAAATTCTGATCCTTCAGCCAGGCATGCCTGCGAAGAACTGAGCCAGTGGCAGCCACCCTAGACGAGGCCTGCACAGCATCAAAACCACACTGTAATGAATGCTTACCCACCTGTTCAGAGACATGCACCAAATCTTGTAATTCTTTACACTCAATGCCTTCCGCCAGAGCATCCACCTTAGACTTCAATTGAGAAAGAAGAAAGTTTTGATATTTCAACATATGAAACTGGCAATTCAAAGCCCTCATAGCTAAGGTAGAAGATGTATAGACCTTCTTTCCCCATCTATCCAAAGCTCTGGCTTCTTTATCTAGAGGAACCAGATTTTTTACAACAGAGGCCTTGACACCCTTAGGTCCCTGACTAATAGTTTCTGGGTCCGCCCTAGGACTCTTATAAAGATATTTATGAGCCTCAAGCACCCTGTAATACCTATCCGGTTTAACAGGAGCAGGAGGCAGAGAATCAGGATTAAGTGAAGCCTCTGCAAACACATCTTCCACAACATCCAGAACAGGGGTATAGCCAAGGGCCTATGCTGGGGTAACAGCAAAACTCCCTAAGCCTTTTCCTAGAATCAGAGAAGTCCTGACCTTCCCACTTAAAATGTTCCCTCATAGAATGAAGTGTCTCTGAAAAAGAAAAATCCTCTGGAGGAGAAGCAGAAGGAGTGGAATCATCTGCATCAGAATCAGAATAAGGAGAGTACTCCTGTAAGTCTTCAGCTGAAGACTCTGAAACATCGAAGCCTGCTCAAAACTTCCCAACTCTGGTTCCACCCTAGGCCTCTTATCAGGAGGGGGCAAAGAACCTCTAATCATAGTAATCAAATCTTCTGCCATTTTAAGCATGTGCTTCTTAGGCACAGACCCTGCTGAACTAGGAGTGACACCAACAGAAGCTAAAACTGGCCTGCCTCTGGGAGAAGCCTTGGAAACCGAAGGAGAAGGCCTAACCACCCTAGGAAGGGAGGGGATTACAGTAACTTGAGAAGCCCCTTCAGCCTGACCTGCCTCCTGAGAGACCACCTCCTGCAAAATCAAAGTCTCCCCCTGAGACTCCAGAAAAGTCTCCGTCGGAACCACCGGTTCCACTGAAGACTCTAAAGAACCGGCGTCCGGAACGGACGACTCATCTTGCCTGGGTTTAGCTGCTTTGTCTTTGCGCTTCTTCGCAGAAGCGGGCGCCGGAGAATCCGACGGCATATTATAATTGCACCGCTTCCCAAAGACCAGCCTAGCACAATCTAACCTTCGCTTAATAGTGCGTTTATTGAACCTAGCACAAAAGCGACACCCAACAACGTCGTGCTCAGGCCCCAAACAAGGAATACACAAAGAATGATAATCCCTATGCGGTATCTGTTTCCTACAAGAAATACAGTTATTCACTTTTTCTGACATCCGGTAAAACACTGAGGCAAGAAAAAACCAAAATATTCCCCAACGGGGTACTTAGCCAACTTGGACTCGGTCTGAAACTCCGAATTCGAAAAATTTCAGAACGCCGAACGGCACTTGCAACGCTGCTTCTGCATCGGACCATGCGGCAAAAAAGACTGAGGAAATGACGTCGGTCATGCGCTTTTGTACCCTGACGTCCTGATGTCAGTTTTAAGCGCCTTGACCGACGTCAGCCTAATACTTTGGTATTCGGGCCGACCGAGGACAGCGGACTACCCATATGTAAGGACTGCAGCAATGTGAGATGAAGAACATCCAGTATTTGTGTATCTTGTATTGTTGGATGTAACTACAACTCAGTGGATTAAATCTTTCTACAAGTTGCTGCGGAGTCTTACTTTGTGGTATAATAAGAATTGTTCGTGTGTGTCTTGTGGTTTTGCAATTATGGCCAGTGACTCCTTCGCAGCATTACCTAGAATGTTCAGAGAGACTGCAATGGACAGTACGCAAAAATCAATTGACAGCTTTCTTATTGCTTCAAATGCTGCAAGTAATTCTATGAATGCGGGTGCAGTACAAGGAAGAGATGAGGTACAAAATGGTGAAGCAGTATCTGGGCTATACAACAAATGGCAGCAGGATCGGAAGCTGTGACAACAAAATCCGTTTACACGTGTTGGTAAGAAAATAGAAACAATGTTGGCTCCTGAAATTCGGGACTCATATATACAAATAGAAAAATTGTTATTTAAAGAAACCTCAGTGTTTCTGAATTTGCAGAGTCTGCAGCGGTATGAAGAACTAGATATCACTCCCAGGGGGCTGCGTAGCATTAAAAATCCTTCTACGCCTTTTGATCTTACTAGCCCAGAGGAAAAGCAATTTCACGATAGACGGTTAGCGGTTGCTCACCGGTGTAGCAAAGAATGGGTCCGAATACTGATAGAAAGAGATGCACTGAAAAAGCAAAAGTTGAGGGAGGAGATTAAAACAATGTGCATTGAAATTTCCAACAAAATTAAACATGATGATCTACAACAGTTTTTGGTGAAGACAAATGAACAATTAAATGTATATGAGTCGGAACTCATTGACCGTAAGAAAAGTAAGCTACACAGAGACTTACGTGATTATGAGAACAAGAGAGCGTTTCTGCTGTCGACCAATCGTAAAGCCCGACGACAACGTGTGCATTTCGAGCGTAGAGAGAAGGAAACGGAAGGAGAAGGAGCAGGGTATGTCTCAGTGGAGAGCGGATTATCGCAAACTGAAGCAGAAACGGATAATGAAGAATATCCAGCACTTCCTAAACCTGGGAATCACAAGGGATTAAATTCGTTTCAGGATAACCGTTTCAGTCGGAAACGGAGTTGGAATGGAC